>NC_041383.1:731853810-732004294 GCF_002162155.2 Triticum dicoccoides | reverse complement strand
CTTCCTTGCTTCTCCCAGCTCCTCCTCCAGTCCAACCAACTCAGCGTTCATTGTTTTTTTCTCGGTGAGGAGATTCCTGTTGAGCAGCTCCATCAATTGCATCCCATCCCGCAGCTCGGCTAGCTCTTTCCGAAGGCTTTTTAAGTCACCGTTGCTCTTGATTTCCTTAGTAACCAGAGCCCACCGACTATCTAACAACTGAGCATTGGTCTTCCTTTCCCTAGAAAACAGAACCTTATTCACTGATATCATTGATTTCATGCTATTATCTAGCTTCATTAGCTGCTCCCTTGCTTCTCCCAGCTCCTCCTGCACCCCAACCAACTCACTGTTGATTACTTCTTTCTCTGTGAGGAGATTCCGGTTGAGCAGCTCTAACTCTGTTAGTCTGTTGCTTGCGACTGTCCGTTCTTCCAGTTCCTTTGATTTGGATTCAAGGTGCTCGGTTCTCAAATCGAGCAGCTTGGATCTCGCTGACCTCCTGCATCTTGGACTGGAGCTCTGAAGGGAGATTTTGATCCCCACCGAGGCCGAGCAATGGCAATGCCGGCTGGAAGAGGCCCGGATTCTCCACCGAGACGAGCCTCTGCAGGTACGCGCCGTAGTGGCATGTCCAGTCGGGCCTTCTCCCCTTGCCCAGATCGACAATCTCCTTCTCGGCGAGGCCCCAGATGAGGCGGCTCCAGTCCACCTTATGCACCATCCCGAACTTCACCCTGTACAGCGCCAGGTCCACATCGCTGGGCAGCCTGCCCGTCCTTCCCTCCGCGGCGGCGCGCGCGCGCAGCGGATTCAGGATGTACGCCTCGATGAACCACTCCGCGGCGGAGGCCAGCCCGGGGGGCGCGGCGGCGGCGGCGGCGTCGGGTGGGCCCTCCGCCGGAGGCGGGAGGCGGAGCGCGTCGGCGAAGGCGTCGAGGCTGACCTTGACGAAGGCGCCGCGGGCGTAGCTCCACTCGTAGAACTGCTTGTAGTTGGCGACGAGCGCGGCCACGAGGTCGCGGCGCGGGGGCGCGTCGTCGAGGCGCAGGCGGACGAAGTCGAGGAGGCCGAGGGCGCGGAGGCCGGCCTCCTGGGAAGCGGGCGGAGCCGGCGGCGCCGGCGGGGCGAGGAGGCGGAGGTTGTCGCGGACGTCGCGGAGGCGCCCTGCCGCCCCGGCGCGCCATTCCAGGTAGACCGACCTGTGGATCCCCGGGGGCGCCTTCTGCGGCGGCATGTCCTGGTCGTCGTCCCACGGGTCTGAAGCCGCCGTCCGAGGCCTCTTCGACATTGTTGAGCTGATTGGCGGGCGAATGGAGTGTGGTTGGGTTTGGGGAAGCTCTTTTTTTTTGGAGGGTTGGGGTTTGGGGAAAGCTGAGGAGGAAGAAGAGGCAAGGCAACCAACGATTCACTGTGTTGGGTTTTCACTTCACTTTTCAGTTTTGGTCCTTGGCAATGTGCAACATTGGGGGCAAATGTAGTTGTATTCTGTCAGGTTGTCAACCACCATTAATTAATGCTTGAGATTCTTTTTCTGCCCATCAAAATAAATGAAACAGCAAGATGTTTGAGCTTCTTCACATGTTGTTGTATTCCATCAGGTTGTCAACCACCACCTATTAATGCTTCCAACCCTTTTCTATTCCATACCATTATTTACTATCTGTTAGAAAATGTTGATCGATCGCAAATATTATTTTATTAATTGTCATTGTCTAGCTGCCTTTTTCTCTTCTCGTCATGTCTGGTATACCATCACCCGACTACTGCAAAGGCGTACAATGTGAAATGAGCATCACATCATTGTTTGTATGACAAAAGGTGTGCATTTGGTCACCACAAGTACGGAATAACCTTCGCACCTGGCGACACTTCTCGATCTCCAAAACGGGAGCCTATGAAGAAATTCTTCTCTTCGAAAAATTTGACATTGTCAAACTAAGGCCGCCTGAGGGTTCTGCCAATCTTTAGCATGACAGGGACTGGTTGGATGTTGTGTTTCTTGGGCCTCACATCAAAGATCGGCCGTGGAGAGCCAGTTGAATCATTCAGATCAACGATGGCATCTGACTTAGCAATTTCTTCAGCAATTGCATTTGGAACAGTATCTGTATCTGCTGAATGAATTGTGACTTCGCGCTGAGGGGATGTATTGACGACATCCACAGTCAGGTCCTGTTGAGCAATCTCATCAACTGTTGCAGCTGAAATTTCTTCATCAATGGTTTGAAGAGAAGGTTGTCTTTCTTTAGAACCAATGTGGATTTCTTCAGTACGTGTGGGCGATTGTGGCGCTTGTGTCAGAGGAGTGGTGATGTGCGAATTTGGGTGCGTTGCTTCCCAGTATTCATCATGAATGGGTGGTGTTGTAGTACCATCAATATCCACTACCTCATTAGTTTCTTTAGTCAACGGAGCTTGTGAGGGCATCTGTGACGACATTTAATGAAGTGAAGCATCTGCTTCCACTTTAATCTATTCATCCATTTGCTCTGCAGTAGCAGCAGAATGGGTATCTTCATCTTCTTCATCTTCTTCACCAGCTGAAGGAATTTCATATTCCACCCCAAAAGGAACAATCTGACGATCGTTAGTGGTACGGGTCGGGGCGCTGATGAAATAGGAATGACATCAATTGGAATAACTGAAGACAATGGGGTCGTCTTTAGTTTCTTCACTAATTCAGGAGCAGTTGGAGGAGCTGAAGCCTTTCTCTTTTTGGCTTACTTCTCAGAAGCCTTGGCCTTCTTTGCTTATGATGCAGAAGTAAGTGTGATGATCTTCAATGATGAAGTCATTGGAGGCGCTGTTGCTAAGGAATTTTTTGGAGCATTTCTTCAGGCACGACTGATGCAGTCGCCTTGGCAGTTTCTTCAGGCGCAACTTCTTGAGCTTCCCTAGTTTGTACTTGTGGAGCAGATGCGGGCGCAGTCTCACTAGCCTGAGCAGTTGGTGGAGGAGCTGAAGAACTTGAAGGAGGCACTGTGCCAAACTTGGTAGCCTCACACTTGTTGTGGTCATCAACCATTTTGGTGGTGGCGGTGATGAATCTGTCACGCACCCCATAACAACGACTTGACTGGCGTTCAAACTCTTTAGACAACTGCTAAATTTCAGATTGTGGAGTCACGAGCTGCCGAGGAGATATGGTGAGCATGTTTTCATTCAACTCCCTTTCCTTTTGAATTTGCTATTTCTTCACCAGTTTTGCCTATGCAATCTTGTGCTTCTCATTCAAGATGAATGCAGATAATACATGACTTGGGCCCAGGAGCAAGTTGAGATCATCAAGAGGTGTGTCTGGTTTCTTCACACATATATCAAATGAAATCAAGGATCTTCTTGGGATCTAGCAGCAATGGGACTGAAGAATTTTTGCAATAGAAGCTTGCTCTTGTTTTCTTTTGAGGAACTCAGCGAGTTCATCTTCATCAGCCAACCCTTGTTCGTCAGCTTGAGGCACTATGGCCTTGCTTTTGGGACTTGTCCTTGTGCCATGGCCACTTCAGCTTGGTCGATATTGAGGATATAAGCCCACTAGCTGAGGCACTTGATGCTGCAATGGAGGCTGTTGGAAAGCCTTCCATGTGCTGGCAAGATGCTAGCATGACCGGCGTTGAAGCTTTTGCTGCTGCCATTAATGAACTTGTGGCGGGTGGAGGCACTGAAGATTTGGCAATCTTGGGTGCTGAGGCCTTTGAGGCAGCCGGCTTGGCCACTGAGGGCATTGGATCTGTTGGCTTGGGCTTGTGTGCAGCCTTTTTCTTCATGGATTTTTTCAGATCACTTGCACTGCCATTACCATTCGCACCGGCTTTAGCTAAGGCCTTTGTGGCCCTGTTGAATTCTTCAACAACTTTCTTGGCCTACTTTGCCAATTTTGCCTGACGCTTGGCCCATTCCTTCGGGAATTCTTCACCGTGTCTGACACTTGTGGGATCAGCTTGTTGACCTTGAGCAAGCGGTGGCCTTTTGCATGGAGGCTTCACAGCGAATTCGTTCATGTATTTGGGAGTTACATATATGTAATCCCTCCATTCATATGACCAGTACCTCTTAATCTTTTGCATGCGCATTTTGCACGCTTATCTGTTTCCTTTCCATGAATTGCTTCATTTGGTGTGCAGTACCCTGAGTAAATATCCTTAGGTATCTCGAAAGCAGTTTATTCCTCTTTCCGTTTTCCTCCCTTTTGAGGCTTCTTGCCATCGCCCATTTTCTTCAACTGAGGTTTTCAAGCACGTGAGAACTCTGAAGAGGTTTGAAGATTTTCCTCAAGCAATGTTACAAATGAATTAATTTGATGAGAACTTAGGGATTCGTCAGCAGACATTTGTACCTGTGAATAGAGTATAGTTGCGAGGAAATTGGGAAGAGTCACATGCATTCTCAGAATTTTTGAAAATAAACTAGTTGAGGAAATTGACCCTTATCATCTTGAAGAATTTCACTAAGTGTTCTTGACTTAGATTCCACAGTTGTATAGACAGAAACAATTGCACAAATTAGGAATCTATATTGTTAAGTATAACTTAGATGAAGCGCTCAAGACTGTCCAAAAGGAAGTGCTGAAGAATTGGAAGTGTGGTAAAAAACAACAGTTGAAGATTTTGAGTCAGTGAAGAGATCAAAATGGGCAATAAAATTTGCATTTAATTACCTCAAGTATGAACTCGATGAAATGGATGAGGAACGAAAGAAATCGCCAGTCAGATCTTCCGTGCCCTAACTTGGCAAGGAAAGATAGCTACGGTAGTGGCGGAGGTGAAGAAATCTGCGGCCGGCATGAGTACGTCGATGAAGAAGTCGAGGCAGTGAAGCTCTTCCTGTTCAGTGATGATGAATTGCAGCAATGGCACTAGGGTTTGAGAGGGACAGGAGCAAGGGAGCAAAGTGGACTGAGGTTGACGGGGTCAAGGCTATTTATAGCCGCGGTGAAAACCGAGTGGTCCGACAATTTTGCACAGATAAGCCCCTGACCATTCGCATCTCTCTGACACGCATCATAGATGCATTTTCACATTTATCCGCATGGGTGAAGCGGGATAAAGTTACGGTGGCAACCGCCAGAAAAAACTTTTTAAAACTTTTTAAAAATGTGTTCGCAATTTCTTCAACTGTTAAGGACACAGTGAAGACTTTGAACAGTGTCAAGTAGAACGCACATGAAGAATTTATGAACAGAGTGGGTTGAGTTTAGCATAGAGGGGAGCGGGTCTGACCACATCCACATAGATGAAGAAATCAACTTGAAGAATTAGCTATATGTGGATGCTGTTGAGGACACGAAAAACTCAATAGTATATATTAACTCAAGTAGTGAAGAATAACCTCAAATGACGAATTTGAAAAGTTTGACGAAATTGCAAATGACGAAAAACTCAAATTTGAAGAACGTCAAGAAGAGGTGGTGGCATTACCCATCGTATAAGAACTGTAATGACTTCATACACCGCGTACAATTGTCGTTGGGTTCTGAGAGTCAAGTTCTTCATTAATTTCTTCACACTTAGCGAGTAAGTATTCATTGATTGAAGAAATACATTACTTCGTGTGTTGTGCATCAAAATCATCAAAAATGCATAAGCGTTAGGATGTGTCTCCAATTTAGAGGACATTCAAAGATTCTAGGATGTTTAGCTCACACCCCAACATGCAAAACCTTCTCTCATCCAAGGGCTTAGTGCAGATATCCGCAAGCTGGTCTTCAGTCTTCATGTGGTCGATGATGATCTCCCCCTTTAACACATGATCATGAAGAAACTGATGATGAATTTGAATATGCGTCGTCCTTGAGTGTTGCACTGGGTTGTGGGCGATCTTCATACACTACTGCAGGATGTTGCTAACGCAACACTACAATCAGTGTCCCTTCGACGAAACTGTGTGCGATGCATTATTTGCAAATGGTGATGTAATAAAACTATAAAAAATGATACAAAATGTTTGCGATGGTGGAGACATTAAACACGGTTCAGATTATAGTTGCGTATGCGATGTGTGGCATACGATTAATCCATAAGAACTGTTTGCGATGAGTCAACACAACAAAAACAGTCAGTCAGATTAAGGTGTGTGCAATATACGACATACATTTACTTGTAAACTGTTTGCGATTAGGGAACGCAACAGAAACAGTCAACCAGATCAAGATGTGTGCGATATATGGCATACGGTTCACTCGGACAAACTTTTTTCGATTAGGCAATACAACAGAAATGGTTCAGCCAGATCAAGGTGTGTGTGCAATGGAGAGCATGCAGTTCATTCTGATAAAATGTTTTTGTTGAGCCAAGAGAATAAAAACGTTTCGTGTAAACAAGATGTGTTTGATACGCGGCAAACAGGTCCGCAATCAGAAATGTGTGTGAAGACTGACAATAACACATATGATTGCTAATAAGAAGCCGTGTGTGTTGTGGGCAAACGCTTTGTGGTATACAAATGTCAGTGATAGATGAATTCATCACCGAGGGTTTCCCTAGTATGGTCAGTGTGCGATGTGATTGCATACAAAGCAACAACATATATACTTAATTATAAGGACATGATTGCATAACCATATTAAACATCCAATTACATTGGTGGCTAGTACACGCATTACATTGGCACACACCAAAGCAAACTATTACATGCATAATTAAGTAGGATAAACGATCATCTGATCATCATCTACTTCTTGCGACGCTTGTCGCCACTGCTTTGCTGGTGGTTCGATCTGGCCTCGTCGATTACGAGAAGGAGGCACTCCCTCATGTCAACGATCCGCCCGTGCATCTCGTAGCATGTGTACACGCTCTTGGCCACAAATCTAAGGTGAGCTTCATCCAGTTGCCACATCCAGGCCATGTGCCAAGATGTGGGATGTGTTCTGTTGGCATCTTGCTTCGTCTTTTCATAGTAGGAGTTGATGAATGCCGAGGCGAGTTCAACCAGGGAGTCCTTCTTCATGCTGCCCCAGACGTTGTAGTGGTCATGGATTTTGACAAGGTTCTTGCAGGCCAAGCCCGTAACCTTGAGCGCTTTTACATCGTTGGTGGTTTCCACTGTAGCGAACTTATAGTCGGTGTTGTAGACAAACCTGGTGAAGCGGTCGCAAGGCTTTGTGGCCATGCAGTAGTGGTAGATGAGGACATGATGGCACATGCACAAATGGGCAACGACAACCTTATGATATTTCCCGGGATGACCGCCGGTGTGCTGGAGGTTGATGTCGACCACTTTGTACTTGTCCCGAGCAAGCAACTACTCCACGGTGTTGATGTAGCCCTCCACCACAGCCAGGTCGATGGTGCACACCATCGAGAGATCTGTCTCCCTCACGTGGGTATCCACTTGATGCACACCGAGCTCCATTGGAGCGCCGCTAGATATCCTCTTTGTATGTGTCGTTGTGGGTGTGCTTGTTGTGTTATGGGGCGCGATCGAAAGGTTGAGGAGACTAAGGTTATAATGGCTGCGGGAATTAATGGGGAAGCCGAACGGCCTGGAATATCGGCACACCTTGGATGCCAGTTTTTGCAACGCGTAACTCCATCGTGTCGCACGTAAGTGCATCATGGTGATGCACGCGGTGCAACCGCATGCATATGGGCCCCCCAAGGTGATCGGTTGATGCGCCAGCCCCAACAGCTGGTAGAGCGTGCGCGCGGAGAGACGCGAGAGTGATACGTCTCCAAGGTATCTATAATTTTTGATTGTTCTACGCTATTATATTATCTGTTTTGGATGTTTTATATGCATTAATATACTATTTTATATCATTTTTGGGGACTGACATATTAACCTAGTGCCCAGTGCTAGTTGCTGTTTTTCTCCTTGTTTTTATCTTTTCAGAAAGGAATATCAAACGGAGTCCAAACAGAATAAAACTTCCGCGATGATTTTTCTTGGACCAGAATACACTCACGTTGCTTAGAGAGGGGGGCAGAGGAGTCCCGAGGATCACACAAGCCCTCAGGCGTGCCCTAGGGGGGTGAGCGCCCCTGGCTTGTGGACCCCTCGGGAGTCCCTCAACCCTTATGTTTGCACTATAAATTCCCAAATATTCCCAAACCACCAGAAGCATCCACAAATATACTTTTCCGCCGCCGTAAGCCACTGACCTCGTGAGATCCCATCTTGGGGCCTTTTCCAGTGATCTGCCGGAGGAGGATTTGATCATGGAGGGCCCCTACATCACCCTGCTGCCCTACTGATGATGTGTGAGTAGTTTACCACAGACCTACGGGTCCATAGCTAGTAGCTAGATGGCTTCTTCTCTCTCTTTGATCTTCAATACCATGTTATCCTCGATGTTCTTGGAGTTTTATCCGATGTAATCTTCTTTTGCGGTGTGTTTGTTGAGATTGATGAATTGTGGATTTATGATTAGATTATCTATGAATATTATTTGAGTCTCCTCTGAATTCTTATATGCATGATTTCATAGCTTTGGATTTCTCTCTGGTTTATTAATTTGGTTTAGCCAACTAGATTGATCTATCTTGCAATGGAAGAGGTGCTTTGTGATGGGTTCAATCTTGCGGTGTCCTCTCCCAGTGATAGAAGGGGCAGCAAGGCACGTATTGTATTGTTGCCATTAAGGGTAAAAAGATGGGGTTTATGTCATATTGCTTGAGTTTATCCCTCTACATCATGCCATCTTGCTTAAAGCATTACTCTGTTCTACTTCTTATGAACTTAATACGCTAGATGCAGGCAAGAGTTGGTCGATGTGTGGGGTAATAGTAGTAGATGCAGAATTGTTTCGGTCTACTTGTCACGGACGTGATGCCTATATTCATGATCATTGCCTTAGATATCGTCATAACTCACTACTGCATGATGCCACTAACGCAACACTAAAATCAGAGACCCTTCAACGAAACTATGTGCGATGCATTAATCGCAAACAATGATATAAAAAAAACATCAAAAAAGATGAAGAACGTTTGTGATGGCGAATACATCAAACACGGTTCAGATTTTAGTTGCGTTTGTGTTGCGGGGCATAGGGTTCAGTTCAATGAATTGTTTGTGATGAGGCCGAACAAAAGAAATGGGCAGCCAGATGGAGGCGTGTGCGATATACAACATATAGTTCACTCGAAGAAACTGTTTGTGACGAGGCGGAACAACAGAAACGGGCAGCCATATGAAGGTGTGTGCGACATGCCTACTGGAAGGAAGCCGGGAAAGTATCTGTCTTGGGTAGACATGAGCTTGTCTCTAGTTCCTCATCGAGATGGTTGTGTCCGGTAGGGCATGATGAGGTATGATGGGTGGTGATTCTGTCTATTGGTTGGAAATATATTTGTTATGTTAATCATGCAGGGAATACTTAAACCTCCTGAGTCGACCATAGATCGAGTCTTGTTCTAGTAAACCCCATGCTTGTTTCGTACTACCACTTGTCCCTGCCTCAGGTAGGGTATGGTTCAGTAAGTTGTCAACCCCTTGCTAGCACACACCGTACAGAGAGGCCATGGTGGAAGATACCAACTGCAGCCGGTAGGCATGCCACCTGGTCCGGGGGCATGGGTGTTTCTGGTTGGGACCGAGAGGGGGGCACCCCTTAGTAAGCGCGCGGTATAAATTTGATCCCATGCCAATCGAGGTTGTAGCCTCCCCACTTAGAGTTTTGCTTGACAGGTGTCGTGGGTGATCCCAGACACCGGTAAGTTAAGCTGGTGTGTGCGGGTCAGGTGTGTTTTCAAATGAAAGACCGTAAATGGAATTAGTCCCGATGGACTAAAGGAATCCGTTACTCGTGGGTAAAGAGTACACCCTCTGCAGAGGTTATATCTATCCGAATAGCCGTGTCCATGGTTAAGGACTACAGTCTGGGATGGGTCAAGTGTCGGTCTTAGTGTTAGTCTTCGGAGGAGAAACTGCTAAACCAGAACATTGATTATGACCTGTGACATATGATGATTATGATTATTATTATTGTGGACTAACCATTTATATTATTTGAATTATTGGGTATCCCTGGGACGGTTCTACCTCCAGGATATTCACTGTGATTATTCTCTTATAAGCCCTTTATGTGGTGTCGCTTAGACGCCCGACTGCGGCCTGCTTGTCATTTATATTACTTATAAGCCCTTTATGTGGTGTCGCTCAGACGCCCGACTGTGGCATGCTTGTTATTTAAATTATCTATAAGCCCTTTATGTGGTGTCGCTCAGACGCCCGACTATGGCATGCTTTAAATTATTATCCTTTCGAGGCGTCGCTTCAGACACCCGATCGGTGCATTCTATTTCTACCCTATTATTGTATAGTCAAGTTATGAATAACCTGTCTGTGTGCATCATTGGTTTTATTTTTTGTGACTAACGTTGTGATTATAGAATATTTCTGAGCATGATTATCATCTGATATATTATACATGTGTTCATAATGTTTGCGAGTACATTCAAAGTACTCACTGGCTTGTCCCTGGCTATTGTCTTGGCCAGATTTCTTGCGCAGATAGGAGCATTGCGATGACAGCCCTGGAACCTAAGCAACGGTGATAGCAACCCCGCGAAGATAGGATTTATCCAGGTTAGCTGTTCCTGTGGGAAATGGAGTCCCATAGACGCTGATGAACCACAAACCTCTTCCGCCATCAGCCACTAGCAACCTTGTGTTGTACTCATAGGCCAGAATTGTCTTGTACTACATATTATGTATTTTTCTTGGAGTTTCTGTATCAAGTTGGTGTCTCATCAGCTAACAGTAATCCTAGGGCTGGTGAGCACAAGGGCCATTTTCTGGAAAATTAATATCCTAAAAATCCGGTCCTGACAACCTTGGTATCAGAGCCAGGCTGACCATTGGCTAATCCTATCTTGGCCAGGTCAATAAACCTAGATTAACCAACCCACCAGACCTTAACCTAACCCGGGCCAAGCTTCTCGTGCAAGATAGCCACATAGTGACCCCGGCACCTTTTGGCAGTCGGTGCCCAACCTATCATCCTAGCCTGTCGATCACGCGCCAGTGACCGACACCTAAATTGTCTCCTTCGCAAGCGTGCGAAGGAAGACTCCGTCCCCTTTTTCTATAAAAAGGGCACGCTAGCCTCAACATAGCACATCACAACCTCTTCCCCAAACCGAGCTATAATGCCTGGCCCCGTCGTGCACAATGAGACCACCGCAACCAACCTTGGAGGTTTTGTAACCGTGCTGGCAAACCTCACCCGCCGTGCCTTTGCATTAGAAGAACCCCCAGAATATGTTGTGTACCAAGGATCCATGAGTGGTGAGAGCCATCAGTTCTGGGCCACTGTGCACGTCTATGGTAGGGGTCTATCGCCAGAACGCCCCTACAGGTTCACCGGAAGGACAACTTCCTTTGAACCACAAGCCATCCAACTAGATGCTCGAGAGGCTATAGTTCAACTCCGACACTTGTCACCCAGAGTTAACTGTCGCTCGTTCTACTACTACCCCAGCCGTGACGGGTATGGTAGGCCACCCCAGGTTGCCAACGGAGATCACGAGACGGATCCTGCATTGTTGCATCTGGTGCGCTATGTAAGTACACTAGAGGAACTATTCGATCAAATCACCCTTGATCTGATCGCAACTCGTGGAGAACTGATCCGCCGAGCCTCGACAAGAGGAGAAGATGAGCCCGATGTCGACAACCCAGTCGTACTGTTCGGACAACCAATCGAGTCCTTGAGATCTGCCCCAGTCATCGACCAAAATACTTTGATGTCCCCAGAAGTGCTTTGTCGCCTTTTGGGAACACGCTCCAATGGGATTGTGGCCAACAACCCCCGCGAGGGTCATCATCGCTACCCCGACACTGCAGTTCCTCAACCCCCTCAAGTTAACCCCGACGGTGAAACCCGTGGAGAAGCCTCGACGTCCACAAGGCACGCCCGCTTAGATATGAACGAGGTAGACTAAGTCACTCGAGTAGTACCGAGTCTTAGTTTTTCCACGCCCTGTAACTGAGTGATCCAGTATCGCCATAATTAAATGATGTTTGCTTGTGTGCCCCTATTTTAAATAGTAGCCATGCATAAGTATGTTGGTGTACGATTGCATTCTTAATTCCGGACGTAGCTACCAAAAACCAAACCCGACGACACAAAATTTGTGCTATGAGTAAACTATTTGGTTCCAGCTAATAGGAGTAATATTTTCAAAACAACCCTTAGCAAATCTCGAGGACGAGATTTTTCTTAAGGGGGGTAGTGTTGTAACACCGCAAAAATTTAACCATGATTTTTTATTAAAATTTTGCCAAGAAATTAAATTTTTATTTTCTGGATTTTTCTTTGATTCAGAAACTCTCTTTTCCTTGATATTGTGGAGTTTTCACCCCAAGTAAAAACTTTTCAAAAGTATTGTTGGACTTATATACTCTCTCAATAAAACAATTCTTTTATCAGTGGATTTATTTGCATAATTATTTTTCCCTGAGCTTTATTTCTTTAAAAATGATTTTCATAAGCTTTAGAGCCTCTTTTGCACTACAACCCTTTGATAAATTTATTTAAAAATCCCACCAAAAATTGGGGATGACATATGATGTCCCTAAATCACTTTTATGTAAAAATATACTTTAGTCATTTGGAGATTTTGAGCTTTACCACAAATTTTCAAATCTGGTCGAGTTGCACTTTTGCACTACAACCTATTTAAATATTTCTTTAAAACTCCCACCAAAATTAGGGGGTGTTAGTAGGAGTATATTATTCAACTTTGTGCAAAAACCCATTGATGTTCTTGAGCAAACCATCCTCTTTTGCTCTCTGGTCCAGATTGGCTTTTTCTACTGCAACCCTAATTTATTTTGCTCTAGTGCCCATGAGCTTTTTTCTGCTTATAGTCCTCCCTACTAAACCCTTAAGTCCAGGAGAATGGACCCATTGGAGTATTCTTGGTCCATGGAACTATGCCCTTTACTTTCTGTCCAGAATTGGTTTTCTCAAAAACATGCACTAACAAGTTTCTGTTTTTGCCAAACTAACCTTGCCAACATCTTCATCATCTAAAGAGACTATGATGTGGAGTTTTTGGCCACCCCAAGAGTTGCCTAGATGCCCTTGGCATTCTGTCAAACACCTTGTGTGCATGGCCAGTTTTGGCTTGGTTTTTAGTTTGCAATGTGGACTTGATCCCCTGACCAAACCACCATGTCCACTAATCTCCTTGCAAACCCTAACCTAGACCTGCTAAACCTCATGTGGATTAGAGCCCCCTGGCGGGCATTGGCATTTTGCCGAACACGCAGCGTGCGTGCTCTGGGCGCGCCCAGAGCGCACGTTTTGCACGCGCATGCACCGAGTCGTCGTGTCCCACTACCGCCTCCCCGCGCCCGTTCTAGTCACTTCCCACTCGCAGCCAACATGCCCGCCCCTCCCTCGCCGCAGAGCCGTCCCTGGAGCCCCACAGCGCTGCCGTCAGGTCGGCCGTGGTAACTAGCGGCCGGCCACAACAGTCTCCTGCCCTGGACAGCGCCGCCCGAGCCATACGCGTGCGCCAGCTACCCCTGGAGCAGCTCACGCTCATCCGCAAGCTCGTCTGCTAGCGCTCGTCGCCGCCACATCGCCCTGCAACTACAGAACGGCGGTTTGCCATCGATCCTATCCACGGCCTCCGTTGGAACCGACCTAATCGCGCTATAAAAGGAACCCCCGAGCTCGTCTGACCCTCAGGCGACCTCCTACCATCCCACTAGTGCGCCCCACGGCCAGCAAGCGACGGCGGGAAGCCTTCTTCCTCATCCCCGATCAGTTCGGCCGCCACCACTCTCCGGCTCCATTCGTCATGAGCAGGCCCTCCCACATCCATCTAGCACCACCACCCGACTCCCCTTGACCGTGCGGAGCTTCCCAACCTCTCAAACATGATCGGGAACCACCATAGAGCGAAGCCCCAATTCACCCGAAGCTGCCATCCGCCGCGAAGCTCGCCGCCGGCGACTCCCTCCACCCCCACCAACCTAGCGACCACCGGGAGGACCGCCCTGGACTGGCGGATCCATCCCTGCCCCCGGAGCCCACGAGGAGCCGCCAATTGCCGGTGTCGATCGCCGGAGCCCCGCCTCTGTTCGGCCAGAGGAGGAAGGAGGCGGGGGCGACTGGTCAAACCTGACCAGTGGGCCCAAGGGACCCACTGTTAGTGACCACGGGCCGGTCCACACTGGCGTAAGTGGAGGCGTAAACTCAAAGTACGTCTCCTACGTGTATCTATTCGAAACGTTTTTTTTCTTTTTCTGTTTTCATTTAAAAATAGAAATTTGACTGGCTATAACTTTTTAAATATAACTCCAAATGAGTTGATTCTTTTTCCTACCTCTCTCAAATTTCACCTAGTTTATTTTAAGATTTATTTCAAAAATAATTAGGCAAACTTTTTGTACTGTTTTAAAACTATGTGTTAATTTGAATTTTCTCAAAATAGGAATTTTTGGAGAGAGAAGAAAACTTTCAAAAGTTTTGGAATGCACCCTGCCTCTCCACAACTTGAAGGCAAGCATTCTAAACCCTAGCATAATATTGTTGTGTGTTGTTTGATACGGTTACAACACCACCCTAAACCAAAGAATTCGTTATTTTATGTGATGATATGATCATACTTGTGAGTGCATAATGAATGTCCTTGCCGTTGAAAAATGGTTATGCTTGTGATAGTAATCTCCCTCGTATGCCTTTCATGCCTACTGGAAGGAAGCTGGGAAAGTATCTGTCTTGGGTAGACATGAGCTTGTCTCTAGTTCCTCCTCGAGACGGTTGTGTTCGGTAGGGCATGATGAGGTATGATGGCTGGTGATTCTGTCTGTTGGTTGGAAATATATTTGTTATGTTAATCATGCAAGGAATACTTAGACCTCCTGAGTCGACCATAGATCGAGTCTTTTTCCAGTAACCCCCATGCTTGTTTCGTACTACCACTTGTCCCTGCCTCAGGTAGGGTACGGTTCAGTAAGTTGTCAACCCCTTGCTAGCACACACCGTACAGAGAGGCCATGGTGGAAGATACCGACTACAGCCGGTAGGCATGCCACCTAGTCCGGGGGCATGGGTGTTTCCGGTTGGGACCGAGAGGGGGGCACCCCTTAGTAAGCGTGCGGTATAAATTTGATCCCATGCTAATCAAGGTTGTAGCCTCCCCACTTAGAGTTTTTCTTGACAGGTGTCGTGGGTGATCCCGGACACCGGTAAGTTAAGCTGGTGTGTGTGGGTCAGGTGTGTTTTCAAATGAAAGACCGTAAATGGAATTAGTCCCGATGGACTAAAGGAATCCATTACTCGTGGGTAAAGAGTACAACCGCTGCAGAGGTTATATCTATTCGAATAGCCATGTCCATGGTTAAGGACTACAATCTAGGATGGGTCAAGTGTCGGTCTTAGTGTCGGTCTTCGGAGGAGAAACTGCTAAACCAGAACATTGATTATGACCTGTGACATATGATGATTATGATTATTATTATTGTGGACTAACCGTTTATATTATTTGAATTATTGGGTATCCCTGGGACGGTTCTACCTCCTGGATATTCACTGTGATTATTCTCTTATAAGCCCTTTATGTGGTGTCGCTTAGACGCGCGACTGCGGCCTGCTTGTCATTTATATTACTTATAAGCCCTTTATGTGGTGTCGCTTAGACACCCGACTGCGGCTTGCTTGTCATTTATATTACTTATAAGCCCTTTATGTGGTGTCGCTCAGACGCCCGACTGTGGCATGCTTGTTATTTAAATTATCTATAAGCCCTTTATGTGGTGTCGCTCAGACGCCCAACTATGGCATTCTTTAAATTATTATCCTTTCGAGGCGTCGCTTCAGACACCTGATCGGTGCATTCTATTTCTACCCTATTATTGTATAGTCAAGTTATGAATAAAATGTCTGTGTGCATCATGGGTTTTATTTTTTGTGACTGACGTTGTGATTATAGAATATTTCTGAGCATGATTATCATCTGATATATTATACCTGTGTTCATAATGTTTGCGAGTACATTCAAAGTACTCACTGGCTTGTCCCTGGCTATTGTCTTGGCCAGATTTCTTGCGCGGAGAGGAGCATTGCGATGACAGTCCCGGAACCTAAGCAAGGGTGTTAGCAGCCCCGCGAAGATAGGAGTTATCCAGGTCAGCTGTTCCTATGGGAAATGGAGTCCCATAGACGCTGATGAACCACAAACCGCTTCCACCATCAGCCACTAGCAACCTTGTGTTGTACTCATAGGCCAGAATGGTCTTGTACTACATATTATGTATTTTGCTTGGAGTTTCTGTATCAAGTTGGTGTCTCATTAGCTAACAGTAATCCTGGGGCTGGTGAGCACAAGGGCCATTTTTTGGGAAATTAATATCCCGAAAATCCGGTCCTGACAATGCTATAATTGTATTAACCGAAAACTCAAATACATGCGTGGATACATAGACAACAACATGTCCCTAGTAAACCTCAACTGGACTAGCTCGTTGATCAAAGATGGCTATGGTTTCCTAGCCATAGACATGAGTTGTCATTTGATAACGGGATCACATCATTAGGAGAATGATGTGCTGGACAAGACCCAAACTATAAATGTAGCATATGATCGTGTCAAGTTTATTGCTATTGTTTTCTGCATGTCAAGTATATGTTCCTAAGACCATGATATCATGCAACTCACTGACACCGGAGGAATACCTTGTGTGTACCAAACGTCATAATGTAACTCAGTGACTATGAAGGTGCTCTACAAGTATCTCCGAGGGTGTCTGTTGAGTTGGCATGGATCAAGACTGGGATTTGTCACTCCGTATGATGGAGAGGTATCTCAGGGCCCACTCGGTAATACAACATCACAGTAAGCTTGCAAGAAATGTGACTAATGAGTTAGCCACGAGATCTTGTATTATAGATGAGTAAAGAGACTTGCCGGTAATGATATTGAACTAGGTATGAGGATACCGACTATCAAGATGGGATTAGCAGAATCCTTGACATTGAGGTTCGACCGACAAGATCTTCATAGAATATGTAGGAACCAATATGGGCATCCAGGTACCTCTATTGGTTATTGACCATAGAGGTGTCTCGGCCATGTCTACATAGTTCTCCAACCTGCAGGGTCTACACACTTAACGTTTGGTGATGATATAAGTATAGTTCAGTCATTATAGTGGTTACCGAATGTTGTTTGGAGTCCCGGATGAGATCCTGGACGTGACGAGGAACTCCGGAATGGTCCAGAGGTGAAGATTGAAATATTGGATGAAGGGTATTGGAGTCTGGAATTGTTGCCAGGGTGCCGGGTGATGACCAGCATCACCGAAAGGGGCTCCGGGGGGCCCCGACAAGTGTTGGGGCCCCCATGGGCCAAGGGGAGGGGGCAAACCATCCCACTAAGGGGTTGTGCGCCCCCCTCACCCTTCCATGTAACCAAAACGGGTGGGGGCGCTCCCCTAGGGCAGCCACCCCCTTTTGCCTTGGGGGCTAAGGCTCCTAGGGGAGGCACACCAAAACCCATCTAGGGTTTCCCCCGCCCCCCCCTAGGGAAACCTAGGGCACCCCTCTACCTCCCTTCCCCCTATATATAGAGGGGTAAAGGGAGGGTAGCCGGCCCCATCTATGCCACGCTGCCCTCCCTCTCCCTCGTAGTCCTTCTTCTTCTCTGTGAGGCTTGGCGAAGCCTTGCTGAGATTTCTCCACCACCACCACCATCACGTCGTCGTGCCGCCAGAGGACTCGAGCTACTAATTCACCATCGCTCGCTTGATCGAGGAGGTGAAGGCGTCATCAAGCCGTACGTGTGTTGAACGCGGAGGTGCCATCCGTTCGACACTTGGATCGGGAGTTCGCGGGACGGATCGTGATTGGATCGCGAAAATGTTTGACTACATCAACTACGTTTCTTAACGCTTCCGCTTAGCGATCTACAAGGGTATTTAGATGCAATCTCTCATCTCTTAGATGTCCATCTCCTAGATTAATCTTGGTGAGCGTAGGAAATTTTTTGTTTCCCATGCAACGTTCCCTAACAGAAACCTCAAAGGTAAAAACTCAATTCATCACAACAAGATAGAGAGGGGAAAAATATGATATGATCCAACTATATTAACAAAGCTCGTGATACATCAAGATCGTGCCAAATAAAGAACACGAGAGAGAGAGAGAGAGAGAGAGAGAGAGAGAGAGAGAGAGAGATCAAACACATAGCTATTAGTACATACCCTCAGCCCCGAGGGTGAATTACTCCCTCCTCATCATGGAGACTGATGGGATGATGCAGATGGCCTCTGGTGATGATAAAGATGGTCCCGATTGGTTTTTCATGGCTACATGGGCTTGCGGCGGTGGAACTTCTCATCTAGGGTTCTTTTCGGGGTTTTTGGTATTTATAAGAATTTTTGGCGCCAGTCTCACAGGGGGTGCCCGCCCCACAAGCTCAGGCAACACGCCCTAGGGGGGGTGGGCGTGCCCCCAGGCTTGTGGCCTCCTCGGTCACCTCCTGGCCTAGCTCCGGTGCTTCGGGGTCTCTTTTGGTCCATAAAAAATCACCATAGATTTTCAGCCCATTCCGAGAACTTTTATTTGTGCACAAAAAACAACAACACGGTAGTTCTGCTGAAAACAACATCAGTCTGGGTTAGTTCTAATCAAATTATACCAAAACCATATAAAAATTTGGTAAACATGGCATGAATACCTCATAAATTATAGATATGTTGGAGATGAATCAATTAGCCAACAAGGAAAAAAGATGATTGTGAAAGTAGGGATCTAACGATTGTAGAAGGATAGACCGGTGCCTACCGATCGGGACATGGCGCCAGTCGGCTGGTGGCTAGTGCTACTTTGTGAAAAAAAATCAATGTGATGTGGAATCCTCTACATAGGCCATAAACCAATCCTCTTGGTAAAAATAGTAATGACGTCAACAAATGACGCTGCCGCACCACAACGCAGTAACATCAAGTAGTTGGGGGGGGGGTTATTTAAATATAATAGATTAATTTCACTCTATGTAAAAGCATGTACTTTATAGACTTGACAGAGATACACATGGTGAGGTGTATGGCTGGACTGGTCTACTGCTAACAGGGTGGAACAAAAGGAGCTCAGAGCACAACTTGATAGACTTTTGAGTCAGGAGGAGGCAAAATGAAAAAAAATTAGCTAAAATTGTTGAAATCCTAGATGGAGATTGTAATATTAAATATTTCCATGCTAAAGCTATTGGAAGACATAGTAAAAACAAAATTACTAGTCTGGATCAAGATGAGGGTAGGATTGAAGGGGACAAGCAGTTGATTGAGTACACTACTAGATTTTATAGGGATTTATTTGGACATCCAAAAGTATCACACATTTATTTGAATGTTGATAACCCTGTACTCGTGCCATCAAAATATAAGGTGGCTTTGGTTGGTGAGCTTACAACGGAAGAAATTAAAAAGCAGTTTTCCAAATGGCACATAATAAATCTCTTGGACCTGATGGTTTTACTGTTGAATTTTATCAATATTTTTGGAATTTGATAAAAAATGGTATCAAAAATATGTTTGATGACTTCCATAGGGATGGTCTAGATATCAAAAGGCTTAATTATGGGATTACCACTTTACCACCTAAGAGTAAAGATGTTAATCAAATCCAGAAATACAGGCCCATATGCCTGTCAAATGTGAGTTTTTTTACTAAAGCTTTGATGAATAGATTGAATTTGGTGGCTAGTACAATACTTTCTCCAATTCAAACTGCTTTTATTAAAGGCAGGTACATCATGAAGGGGTTTTGGTGTTGCATGAAGCTTTAAACATTATTCATACTAAAATCAATGTCAATTATGGTCCATATTTCCCTACTCATAAATGACTGAGACAGGGTGACTCTTTGTCCCCTTTGATGTTTAATCTTGCAGCCGATGCTTTGGCAATCTTAATGGACAATGCCAGGAAAGCTGGTTTAATTAAAGTTCTATTGTCTGAAAGCCTGGAAGGTTGTTGGGGATATAACTACTGAGTGTAAACCGCCCAGGAGGGGCCGGTTTACCCTCAATTATATTGATGCCCATGAAGACTCAGAAGATGGCGTTTTACTATGAAGCTTAGAGGCCCGGAGCCCAAAGGCGGATTAGGGCCCATAGTGGTAAACCGCCATAATCATATAACTTGTATTGTAAGTTAGGGAAGGAGAGACCGAGCCAGACCCTTGTATGAGTCGGCCTCGGGGCTCTGTAGACCGGTCGGGCGTCAACCTGTGTATATAAAGGGACGACCCGGCGGCGGTCCAGGGACAACAGAAAACAACTCGAGACTCAGGCAAAGCGTATTCGCTCCCTGGTCATCGAAATCCAATCAATCCCATCACAACTAGACGTAGGCTTTACCTTCATCGAAGGGGCCAAACTAGTATAAAACTCCTGTGTCCCTTGTCCGGTTTAACCCCTTCAAGCTAACCCGTAGCGATGGCTCTGTGACTAAGTCCTTTCATGAGGACATCTAACGTGTTAATTCCACGACAGTTGGCGCCCACCGTGGGTCTATCGCACGATGGTTTCGAGTTCTTGAAGGGCAACTCTAAAGGACTTAAGGGGTACGTGGTCGGCCGGATGACCAAGAGTCGTCGCGGCAAGCTCTACATCGATGACGAAGGATGGGGCCCCGAGGCCGGCTCAATTGAGTACGGGTACCGGGTCCCCTTTAGCGGAATTCACGTCTTCATTGGCAAGATCGGTGAACCGGGCCCTAAGCCGAACATCTACACCGACCTCGTCGAGACGGCTCAGCGTGCAAGCTCTGCCCGGGTGAAACCCACCATGAAGCGTGCGTCCGTAGGATGTGTCCATGGGATCGGATCTGAACCGGTCTTTGAAGGCGAAACGGCTGTTTATTCCGATGGCGAGTCATCCACTGGTGAAACCGAGTCCCTGTACCAAGTTCATGATGGTGTGTTCGAAGGATATTCCGATGGCAACAGTATTCCGGACCTCCTTGAACCGCCAAGTCGGGTTGCTATTTTGATGGCCGGAACACAGCCCACTCTGCAGTCTTCGTCCACAGCAGCAATGAATACCGGATCAGCAGCCGCGGCAGGAGGCCCGGCGTGCCGACCGGCTCAAGTCCTCTCCGGTTTGATGGATGCCTGGGCTACCTTGTTAACCACAACAGTTACCCCGGAGACACAGGATCAGCATAATGCGAATATTGCGAAGCTGAAGGATCAGATAACACATGCTAAGGAGGACCTAGCAACTGAGGACACTAGGTTGGCTGAAGAATGGGCCGCTTTGGATGCCCAGTCACAGCAAATACATGCGCAGAACTACCGCCTCCTGTTGGATCAGAATGCAACACATGATGTAATGCGGAGAAAGTATCGGTCACGCATGCCATCAGTCTTCGAGGGAGTAAATCTTTTCAATACGCCAGGGGCTGGGCCGAGTAATCCGGTAGCCACAAACCGGACTGACGCACCGTGGGCAGCACCGGATCCACCGCGGACGATGGAACAACCTCAACAAACGGATAACCCACCGCAATACGTGTCAACGCCACCGGGTCACTTCTCGAGCCCTTTGGATAATATGATTGCTGCAGCATCGCGCTTGGCAACTATTCCGATGGAGGGCGATTCGCTGGCGGTGATTGAGACGCGACAGGCCAGAGATCTTCTTCAAACCGTCGTGGTGTAGCAACAGGCTTATTCTTACAGCTGGGATAGAATTCATTCAACTCCTCGTCCAAGCAAAAGTTACAGCAGGCACATGGATGAATCAGAAGTGTCTAGCAGTGCGCGACACCGAAATATTCCCCAAGGACCCAATCTGGCACGCGATGATGTAAATGCTCAGGACGTGGTGGATAATGGCAGGGCACGAAGGGAGGCCGCTT
Source organism: Triticum dicoccoides (assembly GCF_002162155.2). Classification (NCBI taxonomy): domain Eukaryota; kingdom Viridiplantae; phylum Streptophyta; class Magnoliopsida; order Poales; family Poaceae; genus Triticum; species Triticum dicoccoides. Next base: position 731,982,487 of record NC_041383.1, on the reverse strand, counting down.
TAGCAGCACAACATACGGGTCGTTATAAACCCGCCCCGGTTCAGCCTGCGGCGTCGGTAGACCGTGGTACCGGGTTAGCCTTCAGTTCTTGGGGAGTGCCTTGTCTCATTCCGGCTCTACGTAATGTGCGACTGCCTAAAGATTTCAAAGGTCCACGTAAGGTGCCAAATTACACGGCGGATCAGCCACCTGAGGCGTGGGTCGAAAGTTATGAGATGGCAATGGAGATGCTGGACGTGGATGAAGCGGCTTGTGCAAAGTATTTCACGATGATGTTGGAAGGGACAGCCCGTACTTGGTTGAAAAACTTACCAGCTAACTCCATCGAATCGTGGGACCAGTTGAAGGCCCGGTTTATAGCCAATTTCAAAGACACATGCAAACAGCCTATGTCCATTGTGGATCTGGATGCTTGTGTTCAGGGAGAGTACGAGTCAACAACTCATTGGGTGCGCCGGGTTTCAGAAGTTTTGCATTCGTCGGACCGGATTAATGCTGGCCAAGCAATCATAACGCTGGAGCATAATTGCCGGTTTAAGTCACTAAAGATGAAGTTGGGACGGCTCAAGCGCCACTGCGATGACTTGGGCAACCTTATGGCCGCCTTGGTCAAGTATGCCGATTCTGATAATACCAAGAATCCCGATTCTGATGAGGAGAAACCAGAGAAGGGAAAGACGAACGGCGGTGCAAAGGGACAGCAACACAACCAAGGAGGCCATGGGAATAACGGTAAGCGTAAAGCGGATTCAGATTTTGTAGCTAACGCTAATGTGCAGCATCGTAAGGGTAAACCGCCCCAGCGCGGTGGAGGGATGAATTTGGAGCGTTTGTTGAATCAGCCCTGCCCGAAGCACGGGACCAAGGAAGTTCCATCAACGCATCTTTGGAAGGATTGCCACATTATGAAAGAGTTTAAAAATTCTGATCTATTCCGGTATGATCAGGGCCCCTCGGGCGGTTCAGGACCAGGTTTTCATGGTGGCAGCGGTTCAAGCTCTGGATTTCAAAATAATCAGGGTAGCCAGAACAACCAAGGTGGTAACAGCCAATAGAATAATCAAGGGAACCAGCAGCAGTCAGGTTATCAAAGTCACCCCAAGCAGTTGAATGGTGGGCAGTATCACGTGTTCACCACTAGTTTGTGCAAGCGTGATCAGAAGCTTCACAAGAGGGCAGTTAATGCTGTTGAACCGGCAGTGCCACGGTATTTGCGGTGGTCCGAGCAGCCCATTGTGTGGAGCAGAGAGGATCATCCGCCCCGGGTTGATAATCCGGGTCACCTTGCTTTAGTGGTGCCACCTCACGTAGGAGGTTATAAGTTCACCAAAGTGCTGATGGATGGAGGAAGTAGCATCAATATTCTGTACTATGAGACTTTCCGTCGCATGGGGTTGACAGACAAGAGTCTTAAACCGTCAAACACTGTTTTCCATGGTGTGGTGCCAGGTAAATCGGCATATCCTGTTGGCAAGATCACTTTAGAAGTTGTGTTTGGAGATGAGCATGATTCTAGGTCTGAGACATCGACCTTTGGAGTGGTGAAGATCCAGAGCCCGTATCACGCACTGTTTGGACGGCCGGCTTACGCCAAGTTCATGGCGAGACCCTGCTATATCTATCTACAGCTTAAAATGCCAGGTCATAAGGGGACTATTACAGTGCATGGAAGCCGAAAGATTGCTTTGGATTGTGAGGAAGGAGATGCAGCCTATGCTGAGTCTGTCTGTGCTACAGAGGAGCTGAAGTTTTATAAGGAAAATGTTGATCCGGCAGACATGACCCCTCTGAAGAAGCCCAGCACCGAGCATGACCCAACACTGAAGTTCAAACTGGCTGATGAGACTAAACTTGTTGACTTTGTTCCTGGCGATTCGTCCAAACAGTTTAGCATCAGCACCAATCTGGATCCGAAATAGGAAAGCGCGCTCATCGAGTTCATCTATGAGAACCGGGACATTTTTGTGTGGAAGCCTTCTGACATGCCAGGTGTACCAAGGGAACTCGCTGAGCACACTCTCAATATTGATCCCAAGTTTAAACCGGTCAAGCAGTTTCTTCGCCGCTTTAACGAGGAAAGACACAAGGCCATTGGTGAAGAGGTAGCCCGACTGTTGGCTGCTGGGTTTATCATTGAGGTATTTCACCCCGAGTGGTTGGCTAATCCGGTGCTTGTTCTCAAGAAAAATGGCACTTGGCGTATGTGTGTGGACTACACAGACTTGAATAAAGCTTGTCCAGCTGATCCCTTTGCTCTCCCGCGTATTGATCAGATTATTGATGCGACGGCGGGTTGTGAGCGCCTGAGTTTCTTGGATGCTTATTCAGGTTATCATCAGATCAAGATGGCAGTTAAGGACCAGGAGAAGACATCCTTCATCACTCCCTTTGGAGCCTTCTGCTATGTTTCTATGCCCTTTGGGCTCAAGAGTGCCCAGGCAACTTATCAACATTGTGTGCAGAATTGTCTTCACACGTAGATTGGGCGTAATGTTCATGCCTATGTGGATGACATTGTGGTGAAATCCAGGAGGAAGGAAACCCTGATAGATGACCTCAAGGAGACGTTTGACAATCTTCGGGTTTACAAAATGATGCTTAAACCGGACAAATGTGTTTTTGGTGTTCCGGCAGGCAAGCTCTTAGGCTTTCTGGTATCCAACAGAGGCATTGAGGCTAATCCAGAAAAAATCAAAGCGATTACATCCCTGGCTAAACCGAAGTGTATCAACGATGTTCATCATCTGGCGGGTCGGATTGCAGCCCTTAGCCGGTTTATCAGCCGTTTGGGAGAGAAGGCGATTCCTTTATATCAGATGTTGAAAAAGACAGACGATTTCGTCTGGAGTGACGCAACTAATGCGGCTTTTGAGGAGTTAAAGCGGCAGTTGGTTGAACCGCCGGTTCTTGCTGCTCCAGTTGACAATGAGCCCTTGCTATTATACATGGCTGCCAATGCCCGAGCGGTCAGTGTGGCAATTGTAGTTGAACGTAAGGAGGCTGGGAAGGAGTATCCGGTTCAACGACCCGTGTATTACATCAGTGAAGTCCTGATTGAGTCAAAACAACGCTATCCACATTGGCAGAAGTTGGTGTATGGAGTTTTTATGGCAAGTCGAAAGCTCAAGCAATACTTTCAAGGCCATCCCATCACAGTGGTTAGTTCTGCTCCTTTGGGCGATATAATTCAAAATAGAGAAGCAACTGGCCGGGTTGCAAAGTGGGCGATTGAGCTTTTTCCACATGGTTTGAAGTATATGCCTCGAACGGCCATCAAATCTCAGGCGCTTGTCGACTTTATCAATGATTGGACCGAGTTACAGGCACCAGAGGACAAACCGGATAGCACATACTGGACTATTCATTTTGATGGATCCAGGCAATTGGAGGGCTCGGGGGCTGGAGTTGTCCTTACTTCCCCTCGAGGTGATAAAATTTGCTATGTTCTCCGCTTGATGTTTCCCTGTACTAACAATGCAGCTGAGTACGAGGCTCTGCTCCATGGGATCCGAGTGGCCAAGGAGATGAATTTAAGCCGGGTATGATGCTTTGGAGACTCTGATCTGGTGGCTCAGCAAGTTTCTGGCACTTGGGATTCTAAGGATCCACTCATGGCGGCTTACAGATGTGAGGTGGATATTGTAGGGGGTTACTTCAAAGGGTATCAAGTTGAGCATATCGATCGGCGCAAAAACGAAGCATCAGACGCTTTAAGCCGGCTTGGATCTCAGCGTAAGCCGGTACCTCCCAATACCTTTTTAGATATCTTGCATAACCTGTCTGTTAAGTTGCCTACAGAAGAGGATTTGGCTGTTCCTGATCCGGAGGCTCAATTGGTGGCCGCTTTACACGTTGTGCTGGATTGGACGGTTCCATATTTGGCATATATGAACCGGGGTGAGCTACTAGATGATGAGGTCTTTGCCAGGCAGATAATCCGGCGGTCCAAGTCCATGGTAGTTCATAATGGCGAGTTACACCGTTGCAGTGTCTCAGGCGTGTTTCAACGTTGTGTTTCTCATGAAGAAGGGCAAGAGATTTTACGTGAAATCCGTGAAGGGGATTGTGGTCACCATGCCGGTTCAAAATCCCTGGTAGCTAAAGCTTTTCGTCATGGGTTCTATTGGTTGACAACTCATGCTGATGCGGAGGACCTGGTAAAGCGGTGCGACGCCTGTGAGAAGTTTTCACGTCGAGCTCATGTTCTGGCTCAAGAACTATGGATGATTCCTATCACTTGGCCTTTTGCCACTTGGGGGCTTGATATGGTGGGACCCTTTAAACGTTCCAAGGATAAGAAGACCCACCTGTTGGTGGCGGTTGATAAATTCACCAAGTGGGTTGAAGCGGAGCCTGTCAGCAAGTGTGATGCAGCTACGGCGATTCAATTTCTCAAAAAGATTATCTTCCGCTTTGGCTTTCCACACAGTATTATCATGGATAATGGTACAAACCTTTCTAAGGGTGAGATGGAGGATTTCTGTCAGAGAGAGCACATCTGGCTTGACTTAGAATCTGTGGCGCACCCTCAGTCCAATGGTCAAGCAGAGAGAGCTAATCAAGAAATCTTGAAGGGTATTAAACCCCGGCTCATGATTCCCTTAAAGCGGACGCCGGGTTGTTGGGTGGAAGAATTGCCTTCTGTGTTATGGAGCATCAACACCATCCCCAATCAATCAATAGGTTACACACCTTTATTCATGGTATACGGGGCAGAGGCAGTCCTCCCAAGTGATATTCGTCATGACTCGCCCAAGATTGCAAATTATGTTGAAGCGGACAACGAGCAAGCACGCCAAGAGGCTCTGGACCTGTTAGATGAGAAACGGGATATGGCTTTGGCTTGACCGGTGGTTTATCAACAAGACCTGCGGCGTTATCACAGCCGCTGGGTTAAGTCAAGAACCTTTCAAGAAGGCGACTTGGTGCTCCGGCTCATCCAGGATCAGACCGATATGCACAAGTTATCCCCACCTTGGGAAGGACCCTTTGTGGTCAGCAAAAATCTGCGCAACGGATCGTACTACCTCATTGACGTTTGAGAAGACTCACGCAGTTCTGAGGAGGAGACCCGGCGGCCTTGGAACATAGCTCTCCTTCGGCCTTACTACACTTGAGCCATAGGCTTTTCTTATGTACATATTTCGACAATGTATATATTATGATCAATATAATAAACCAGCATCCTTGCTATAAGCAGGACCTCTGATGTTTTCTCTCAAATATCCTTTGAGTTGCATGGGGGCTTCAGCTGATAAAGCAGAGTACTACCTGTTAAACCGACTATCATGCCATAATATAGCTTGTGAGCTTCACACCCAAGGGGCCAAAGAGAGCCTGGATGCTATGCACAGCTCAAACATAGGCACCCATGAGCATAGCTCACAAAGTTACTTGGGGGCTCCTTGTGTCAAATACCAAGGAGTTTGAAAGGACCCTTGTAGCTGGGTATCGACCCACGGCTTGGAAGCCTGGTGTATTCACCTAAAACCCCAGGTTAACCTGCCTTCATCAAGTAAGCCACTCCTATCCAGGTAATCTTGGCATGACCCGTTGAACGTTTGACAGTTACTCTCATTGAGACCCTGAACTTGTCAAAGTTAAAACGATGATTGGTTAGTTGGAGGCCCATCTTAAAAGGCTTTGTCAAATGGTTCAACTCAGTGGCCTGGCATCCCATGAAAAGCCTCAAATTTGGGTCTGGCAGCCCTTGAAAAGCCTCAACTACAAGTTTTTATTAGCTTTTTGAAGTTCTCTCCTTTGTTAAGGTTTTGAGTTAAATCGGCGTCTCTTGACCCGTATGACTTTTCAGTCATTATATTAACCCAGTGTTTATTAACCCGGCTTGGTTTGCAACTACATGTTATCAGACCTCATTATTAAACCGACGTTTCCTAACCCAGCCTGGCTTTGACTACATGTCGCCAGTTTTGATCATCTGGTGTTCATTATAACCTAGTATGACCCTTTACACATCATCATTACATGGTGAGAGGTCAAACAATTCAAAATTTGGGCTTACACCCTTACTACGACAAAAAGTCGGTAACCGACTAAGTGATTTCATATCACAGGTATGAGTTGTTTCATATTTATTTTGCTATGGTTATTAGCCAGGCTTTATCTTGGGCATTATGACCCGTCCGGTGGTAAACCGCCAGGACAAGTCTTCTTATGCAGACATAGGGGTTGCATGCTATATTATGATATAGAAACCAACATTGAGATTATCATGGCGGATCACACAAAGTATCTCCCAATGTACGATGGCAACAGATCAAAGTATTTTTGCTAGCCTATTACAAGGCGCTTTATGGCCCAAAATATGGAATTGTTTCTTTGAACCGGACAATCTCTGAAGTATCAACCAGACTGCCGGGTCAAGCCTCATCACCATGTTAATGCGAAGTGGATGGGTCATCTGGCGTCGGTTCAGCCTCCTCCTCCCCATCCAGTGGCTAGAAGTCAGTGGTGGTCCAGTCAATCCGGGTTAAGGCCTGAAAGACAGCCTCTTCACTTATAAGTTCAGTCGGATCAACGTCAGGGGCGTAAGTGTGCTTACGAATTGGCGGAATAAGATTTTGCACTTCTGGAATGATAGCCTCAATCCGTTTGTTGTTGGCATCATAGAAGGACCGGTGAACCGTCAAGTTAGCTTCTTCTGCCAACTGACTCGCCAGAGGATGCATCTCCCTCGTCACTCTTTTGAGGGCTTCGTTATCAAACTCTGCCCCGTTTTCTTGTTCACTGGGAAAGCCCTTGGCAATATCGACCGGATCGAGATTAGCTATCCATGCTTTGGCTCGGGTAAGTGCTAACAAAGCACCAGCCCTGGCAGCGGATCGCTTCACCTCTTCTATTTGTGCTGGCGTCATGGATAACTTGGCTAGAGTGTCCTTGATCAGTGTTGGGGCCGAATTGTCATAGGAGGATGCGCAGATAACCCGTTGGGCACCGGTATACAGCTGTTTAATCAACGTATAGGCTGCCTTTAGCTTCATCCGCATATCAGAGCCCAGATGAGCAATGCGGCTACCTACAGCGGTTTAAGGATTTCATGTTAAACCGGAAAATTTCAAAGCTAGACATTCACAAAGCCTTGGCAAAAGGTACTTACCAAATATTGCAGAAGTCATGGCATTAACTTGGCGCTTTAATCCAGTAAGCTCTTCCGCCACCGGTTTAAGAGCCGATTCAGCGTCTTCCGCCCGCTTAAGCAATCCAGCCTTTTCGGTGTCCCAGTTGGGCCGCTCAGACTTGAACCACTCTTTGAGTTGCTCCATGGTGGTTAAGGCGGTTTTTAACTCATCCTTGGCCTTGGTGGTTTCTGCTTGTTGGGATTTAAGATTCTCTTGAAGATCAGCAATTTGAGAGACTTGTTGATTTATCTCAGTCTGCAACAGTCAGAAGAGCATGTCAATATCTTTTTTGAAAGTCCCAAGCATATAACCAGTTACACACTTGGCACTTGGGGGCTAATGTGGATCACTTTTTCTACTAATTGTTTGAAGTCCCAAGGATCAATACAAGTTTTAATCTTGGCACTTGGGGGCTAATGTGTGTTTGATCAAAAAATACACAAGGAAAATCAACAAAGTACAGTACGGAATATAGAAGTCCCGGTTTGACTTTGCAAGACAAACCGGCCCTTGGGGGCTGCAATACAATGAAGGTACAGAATAAAATATCAAAGTGTTTACCTCATAGCGTTCCTTCATCAGATTTACCAAACCGGCCTCATAATCCCGGCTTGTGAAGAGGCGGTTCAAGAAACCGGAATGAAGATCCTGAGCAGACATATCAGCATAGCTTGACAAGTCGGTCTTGCCTTTCCCCTTGTTCATAAAAACAAATTCATCCTTGGCTGAATGTTTGGACAAAACAACTGGATTGCCCGGGGCGGTATACACAGTGCCAGTAACAACAACATCGTCATCTTTGGCTGGGCTTGATGGATTGACATTTTCCTTAACTGGGCTTGGCGGTTTGGCAGCAGGGCTTGGTGGTCTGGTGGCAGGGCTTGGCGGATCAGCAGTTGAATCCCGCTGATCAACAATTGGACTTGGAGGGGTGGCATGAGGATTTGATGTATCAACATGTGTCTCCGGATCAGCCTCCGGCGGGTTAACATCAGCGCCTGGGTTTTGCAGAGCAAAGTCATCTATGACAATCTCAGGATTTTCGCCATCATTTTCTGGGGTGTTCTCCGGATCGACATCGTCAGTAGGGCTGCTGGTCTTGGCTTTCTTACTCAATCAGGCCTTGGCACTACAACATCGAAAGTTAGAGTATGATAAACCGATGCATGAAGAAACTAATTAAAAAGCAATAAGGCTTACCCAGCGATAGTCTTGAGGGGAGACAGCTGAGTCGTGGATGAACCGCCCGACGAATTATAAGATGTCTGGTAATTCGGATCAGACGGGTTGAGTGGGCATTGGAAGAAACCCTTCAAAGGATAAAGTTTTTCTGGAGAACAAATCACCTCTGGAGGACGCTTCCGGGTTGGTATATCTAGTAAACTGGACGAGGTGATTTGCTGGCCACTGTGCCGGGTTTTGCGATGTTCTTCAGCTTGCTGTGTCTTCAAAGAAAATTTTGGATCCAAATGAGCAAGGGGGTGAGAGTGTTTTACTTTCCGAACTGCACGGCGAACTCTTTGAACCGGCACAAGATCTGAATCGAAAGAAAGAGTGATTCCCTCAACATGGTCTGCACGGCTGGCCTCAGCATCATCCTGGGAATAATCATTATCAATAAGATGTATGAAAAAGGAACCAAGTGAGTCAAGTTCTACCTCTGCATCCGATTCATCATCTTCTGGCGGATCAGAAGACTTGGCGGTTTTCTTCTTGGAAATTTTCTTGGTGGCCTTGGTCTTTGCACGAGGAGCCCTGGCCGGTTTAGTCCGTTTCTAGAAGGAGCCGTTGGCCTGTGAAATTAAGGCAATGGAATGTTAGCACATAATTAAAGCGGAGGCGAATCAGTAAGCATTAAGCTGAACTTTACCACTGGCGGTTGATTGGAGACGCAAAAAGGTGGCAACCCGGTTTGGCTGCATGAAGAGATCGTTTTGTCAAGCATCTTCTTCACAAACTCAGTAACTGCAAGGTCTGTCATTTACTATTTCATGATATCGTTGAGGATCTTTGACGTTGCCAGTATATTCATGCATCAATCCGGGGCGGCGGCTTAAAGGCAGAATGCCCCAAGAAACCCGGCAGTGGACGAGATCAATGCTAGTCAGACCGTTGGCCATGAGAGCCCGGAGCTTGGTGAGTTGAGGCGCAAAAGCTTTCCGTTCTGCGGCGGTTAAGCGTGAAGGTAATGGGTGACCATTGCTAAGCCGGTGAGGGCGGTAACCCGGCAAAGGGTTTCTCCATCAGGGGCAGTGTTCCGGCAATAAAACCAAGTTTGGTTCCAATCTTTAGGATGGCTATGATGTTTTTCATGAGGGAAATCAACTTCTTTCCTCTTCTGAATTTAAGCCCCACCAAGTTCTGTGTTGGGACCATCAGAGAACTCCGTACGGCGGTTCAAATGAAAAAAATTCTAGAACAACTCCATAGATGGTTCTTCTTGCAGGTAGACTTTGCAGAATACTTGAAAGTTGCATATATTGGACACGGAGTTCGGTCCAATATCTTGTGGATGGAGTTGAAAGCTTGCGAGGACATCCCGGAATTTTTTTGATCCGGGCGGGCTGAATCCCCGGTCTAAGTGTTGCATGAATACAATCACTTCTCCATCTTGAGGTTCAGGAGGGCATTCAGAACCCGGGACTCACCAATGAAGGACCCTTTTTGAGGCTAAAGCGCCAGTGGTGACATATCCATTGATTTGTGTCTCGGTGATTTTGGACGGAACCCAATTACAAGCAGAGAATTGTTTGGTCATCTTGGAAAGACAAACTGTGAAAGACAAAAGAAAAGTCGGTTTACCATTGACGGCTTAAATATACTACTCAGTGTTAAACCGGGAAATTGCTATTCAAGTCAAGTTGGCAGTTTAAGTGAGGGCTAATGATGTATGGCGGATTGATTATCAAAGGTTAAACCGCCCTTTGGCACAAGGGCCAGAGTTGAAAATCTACTAAGTGTTACAAAAACAGGTTTCACAATATCGTAGTACAATTTTGGATCTACCATGGATAACTAAAGGAAATGTTCCTGAGCCCTACAATGGCGCTAAAGAGGAACATAGACGAACCAGATGAAGTTTACTCAGAAGCAGTAAGATGCTACGGTACGGTGAACTAACAACATGGATCTAGCCGCAGTTTAAAACTATCAGGCGCACATATGTATACTCAGTAGAAAGACTAGAAGCAGGAACACAGAAGAACTGATGAACGGCGACGAACATGGATGAACTTGAAACCCTAATGGAGACCTAGGGTTACAGGGAAGAGAACTTACCAGGGCCACTCAGCGGCGGAGGAGTGCAGCAGGGTCTCTGGAACAAACAGGGTGATGCAGCGGCCTTGGTCGGTGCAGATTCGAAGATCGACGGCGGCGGCGATGCTGGGGTTCTTCGGGTCGCGAGGAAGAAGATGAGAAGAAAGGGGAGAAAATGAAAGTGCCCGTCAGGCTTATTTATAACAGGGCAGGGGGATAAGTGACAGGTGCGAGAATCGAGGAGTCCAAAGCGACAAGTGGCGCAGCTATCGCCTCGATTTCCGGGATGACATTAAATGAAGGGAATCTTTTTATTCGTTTTTTACAGAGATGACGTCATGATGATCCGTTGCTGTATCCAGAGGATGACATCATGGTGGTTTAACAAAGTTTATAAAAGAAGACATCGTGGCGGTTTACGAGAAATGAAGGAAGGTGTTCACATGATTTTTTCTAAAGTACTGAAGATTGACATGAACAGGTTTAAATCAATCTGGGGCCTAATGTTGGGGATATAACTACTGAGTGTAAACCGCCCAGGAGGGGCCGGTTTACCATCAATTATATTGAAGCCCATGAAGACTAAGAAGATGGCGTTTTACTATGAAGCTTAGAGGCCCGGAGCCCAAAGGCGGATTAGGGCCCATAGTGGTAAACCGCCATAATCATATAACTTGTATTGTAAGTTAGGAAAGGAGAGACCGAGACGGACCCTTGTATGAGTCGGCCTCGGGGCTCTGTAGACCGGCCGGGCGTCAACCTGTGTATATAAAGGGACAACCCGGCGGCGGTTCAGGGACAACAGAAAACAACTTGAGACTCAGGCAAAGCTTATTCACTCCCTGGTCATCGAAATCTAATCAATCCCATCACAACTAGACGTAGGCTTTACCTTCATCGAAGGGGCCGAACTAGTATAAAACTCTCATGTCCATTGTCCGGTTTAACCCCTTCAAGCTAACCCGTAGCGATGGCTCCATGACTAAGTCCTTTCATGAGGACATCTGACGTGTTAATTCCACGACAAAGGTGGTGTTAATATGTTACAATATGCATATGACACCATCTTCCTCATGCAAGATGATTTGGAAAGTGCACACAGTTTGAAATATATACTATGCTTATTTGAGAAAATGTCTAGCCTGAAAATCAACTTTCATAAAAGTGAGTTATTTTTGTTTGGGAAGGCTATAAAAAATTAGGAGTACTCTAGGATATTTATTTGCCTAGTAGGTGATCTTCCCCTGAAATATCTAGGGCTTCCTATTAACAAAAAAAGAACGAGAAATAAACACCAGAAACCTCTTGGGGGAAAATGGAAAGGAAATGTGGAACTTGATAGGGTAGGTTGCTATCCAGTGCTGGGAGAATCACTTTGATTCAATCCTCCCTGACCGGTATACCTTAATTTATGATGTCTTTTATGGCTTGCCTGTTGGGTTAAATAAGAGGATGGATTTATTTCAGGCTAGGTAGCCGTGGCAAGAGAACATTGATGAGAAAAATACCAATTAGTTAAATGGTCAGAGGTACGAAACCTAAGGATATGGGGGGCCTGGGCATTCAGAATTTGGCTCTTGTGAATAAAGCTTTGTTATGCAAGTAGTGTTGGAAAATATATAACACAAAAGGGATGTGGCAAGATATATTGAGGGGGAAATACATTAGAAATACTTGTGTCACTAGCGTAAAACACAGGGCTGAGGACTTGATGTCCCACAAGTATATGGGATCAATTGTAGCCTTTTCGATAAGTAAGAGTGTCGAACTCAACGAGGAGCAGAAGGAAATGATAAGTGGTTTTCAGCAAGGTAATGTCTGCAGTGCTGAAATTGTAAGTAACAGAGTAGTTTGATAGCAAGATAATTTGAAACGAGCAAGTAATGGTAGTAGTAACAAAAGTGCAGCAAGGTAGCCCAATCCTTTTGAGTCAAAAGATAGGACAAAATGGTCTCTTGTGATAAGGAAAGTGTTCTTGAGGGTACACGAGAATTTCATCTAGTCACTTTCATCATGTTGGTTCGATTCATGTTCGCTACTTTGATAATTCGGTATGTGGGTGGACCGGTGCTTAGGTGTTGTTCTTACTTGAACAAATCTCCTACTTATGATTAACCCCCTCGCAAGCATCCGCAACTATGAGAAAAGTATTAAGAATAAATTCTAACCATAGCATTGAACTTTTGGATCCAATCGGTCCCTTACGAAATAGCGCATAAACTAGGGTTTAAGCTTCTGTTACTCTCGCAACCCATCATCTAATAACTACTACACAATGCATTCCCTTAGGCCCAAATATGGTGAGGTGTCATGTAGTAGACGTTCACATGACACCACTAAGGGAATCACAACATACATATCATCAAAATATCGAACACATATCAAGTTCACATGATTACTTGCAACATGATTTCTCACGTGACCTCAAGAACAAAAGTAACTACTCACAAATGATAATCATGCTCAAGATCAGAGGGGTATTAAATAGCATAATGGATCTGAACATATAATCTTCCACCAAATAAACCATATAGTAATCAACTACAAGATGTAATCAACACTACTAGTCACCCACAAGCACCAATCTATAGTTCTGGCACAAAGATTGAACATAAGATATGAACTAGGGTTTGAGAGGAGTTGGTGTTGTTGAAGATGTTGATGGAGATAGCCCTCCCAAGATGGGAGAGTTGTTGGTGATGATGATGATGATGATTTCCCCTTCCGGGAGGGAAATTCCCCTGGCGGAATCGCTCCGCCGAAGGGCAAAAGTGCTCCTGCCCAGGTTCCGCCTCGAGACAGCGACGCTTCGTCCCAAAAGTCCTCTCCTTATTTTTTCTAGGTCAAAATGACTTATGTACCAGAAGAGGGGCACCGGAGGTGGGCTTGGGTGAGCACAACCCTCCAGGGCGCGCTTGGGCTCCCTGGCGCGCCTAGGTGGGTTGTGCCCACCTGGTGGGCCCCCTCTGGTACTTATTGGCTCCAAAAATCCTCATTTATTCCATAAAAAAACCTCGTGAAGTTTCAGCTCATTTGGAGTTGTGCAGAATAGGTAGCTGACGTAGCTTTTTCAGGTCCAGATTCCCAGCTGCCAGAATTCTCCCCCTTTGTGTGTACCTTGCATATTATGAGAGAAAAGGCATTAGAATTACTCCAAAAAGCATTATTATGCAATAAAACAATATAAATAACAGTAGGTAAACATGATGCAAAATGGACGTATCAACTCCCCCAAGCTTAGACATGTCCAAAAAGCATTATTATGCAATAAAACAGAAATCCAAAAACATGTCCACATGCTTAGAGAGAGAGGTGTCGATAAAAACAAAAATATGGACATAGCAGCATCATGTAACTTATTATGACAACAACAAACTTTAACATAAAACCTTTATCATAGAACTTTTATCATAGACTGCTCATGAACAAGTAACAATTCATCACAACATCGAAGTATAAAGTATAAACTCTATTGGAAACCAACAAACTATGTTCCCACTCAACTTTCCAACTACAATTCATCAACTTTTCAGGAAGGGTCACGTATCGGAGCCTTTAGGCAAGTTCACATACTCAACCTTCATTTAGTCATCTATGATTACTAACACTCACTGCGGTACACATGAGGAAAACGTTTCAACCGGACACATAGAAAGATAGGGGCTTATAGTTTCGCCTCCCAACGTATTCACCTCAAGGGTGATGTCAACAATAATAAATCATGCTACCCATATTCAACTGGATATATGTGCCTAGATCTTTCCTCACCACATGATGCTTGCCAAAGAAGAAAATAAAAAGGAATAGAGAGAACAACTTTGACTCTTGCATGAAAGTAAATACATAGAAGTAAAGCATAGGCCCTTTGCAGAGGGAAGCAGAGGTTTCCATGCGCTTTTTGTTTGTATGCTCAACCCCTTAGTGCAAGAGAACGTCACGTTATATTGCCCCTTATGATGGCAACCTTTATTATGCAGTCTGTCGCTTTTATTCTTCGCCATCAGAAGTTCGTACAACGCTCAATTTTCTTTTACACTAAATGATCTAACACTTTTTAGAAGCAATTTTTATTGCCTTATTGCACCGATGACAACTTACTTGAAGGATCTTACTCAATCCATAGGTAGGTATGGTGGACTCTCAAAATAAGATTTGGGTTTAAGGGTTTTGGATGCACAAGTAGTATCTCTACTTAGTGCGGAATTTTTGGCTAGCAAAGATAGGGGCAAACACCACATGTTGAAGGATCTATGACAATATAGCTTCTATGTGAATATGAACAAACATAAATCATTACGTTGTCTTCCTTGTCCAGCGTCAACAATTTTGGCATATAATATTTTGATGGGTGCTCACAATCACAAAAGATTTCTAGGATAGTGTATTTGCATGCGAATCTTCTCTTCCCTTATTAATTCTTTCACGAGTGGCATCAATGACCAATGCTATGTTTGTCAATCTACAATAAAAGTTTCTACTTATACTTTTCCTTGTGTAATGTCATCACTTACCATAAGATTAGCATATGATCTATTTCATTTATTTCCTTTATTTTTATTGAAACATGAAAGTAAAAGAATCAAAACTCAAACTAAACTTTATTATATATCTCGCACACGATTACAAAGATATATCACTAAGAAAACTCTTGAAAAGAAAGGACCGAACTAAGCTTTTATTCATCTAAAGCAAAAGATAACTATGGGTCGAACTAAGAAAAGTAAAGGCAAAAGATAGTGGAGGTGATATGATATCGGGGCACCTCCCCCAAGCTTAGCGAAAGCCAAGGGGAGTGCCCATACCTGATACTCATTTTTCTTTTGGTGATGAAGAAGGAGGTGGTGGTGATGAAGTAGTAGCGACCCGGTCCTTAAGGACCAAGAGATTCTCCAATCTACGGATGACGCTCTGGAGGAAGGTGTTGTGCTCTTGATGCAGGATATTTTCACGACTGAGGTACTTATTTTACACACAAACCGTCTCAATGATCATGAAGGTTGCAATCTCAGTGGGCGTAAGATGAGCATATTAAGGTTTAAGGATATCTTCATCTTCCTCACCGGAAGGCAGTGCTTGCTCGATCGCCGGCACTTGATCTCCGGTGGCCTCCTTGCTCTTGTCCTCCTTGGCTGCTCCAACGGGCTCTTCCCTCTTCAGCTCGATCTTCATCAACCAAGCATCCTCTTCCATATTGTTAGAGGAAGAAGAAGACATGAATCCTGGCTCAACAGATCTGATAGGAAACAACGATAAAAGAAAATAGGAGATTTCTCCGCGATACAGAGGCCAACAGGTTTGGGGGGTATATAAAGATTTTTATCTTGGGAAGCAAGCAAACAAAAAAATGGAGTCCGGAAGGTACCCGAGGTGGGTACAACCCACCTGGCCGCGCCTGGCAAGCTAGGTGCGTCCTGTTGTCTTGTGCCCACCAGGGTCACCCTCATGGTAGTTTCTTATTTTCCTAATTTTTAAAATATTCCAAAATTGACAAAAAAATGGCGGATTTTTTGGTGTCCGTTTACTTACCGTATCACATACCTCCTCTTTTTCACGATTCTGGAGTGTTCCGGAAGGTTTCTTTTATGTGTTCTTTCGGTGTCATAGTTTGGATAATATTGCTTTCAAGATTAATGGGCGTACCTGAGATATAATGTTTTATTTGTTTCCCATTAACAACCTTTGGGTTAATGCCTTCGGCATTATTTATTTTGATAGCTCCAGATCGATAAACCTCCTCGATAACATAGGGTCCTTACCCTTTGGAGAGGAGTTTTCTTGAAAAGAATCTAAAATGAGAGTTGTACAAAAGAACATATTGTCCAACTTTGAACTCTCACTTTTGGATTCTTTTGTCATGCCATCTTTTAACTTTTTCTTTGAAGAACTTTGAATTTTCATAAGCTTGGGTTCTCCATTCATCTAATGAGCTAATATCAAATAACATCTTTTCACCAGCAAGTTTGAAATCATAGTTGAGTTCTTTAATTGCCCAATATGCTTTATGTTCTAACTCAAGAGGCAAATGACAAGCTTTTCTATAAGCCATTTTATAAGGAGACATACCCATAGGGTTTTTATATGCCGTTCTATAAGCCCAGAGTGCACCATCTAATTTCTTAGACCAATTCTTCCAGGACCTATTGACAGCCTTTTTGTAAAATTAGTTTTATTTCTCTATTGCTAAGTTCAACTTGACACTAGACCGAGGATGATAGGGTGATGCAATTCTATGGTTAACATCATACTTGGCAAGCATTTTACGGAAAGCACCATGAATAAAGTGTAAACCACCATCAGTACTTAAATATCTAGGGACTCCAAACCTTGGGAAAAAACTTCCTTAAGCATTTAATAGAGGTTTTGTGATCAACACTACTAGTTGGAATAGCTTCTACCCACTTAGTAACATAATCGAGAGCAACCAAAATATGAGTATACCCATTAGAGGAAGGAAAAGGTCCCATGAAATCAAATCCCCAAATATCAAATGGTTCAACAACAAGTGAATAATTCATAGGCATTTCTTGACGCTTACCGATATTACCTATTCTTTGACATTCATCACAAGATAAGACGAACTTACGGGCATCCTTGGAGAGTAGGCCAAAAAACCCAGAGTGCAATACCTTATGAGCGGTTCTTTCTCCCGCGTGATGTCCTCCATAAGCTTCAGAGTGACATTTCCGTAAGATTTGTTCCTATGCATGCTCACGTACACAACGTCTAATAATACCATCTACTCCTTTTTATAAAGATGTGGATCATTGATACGTCTCCAATGTATCTATAATTTTTGATTGTTCCATGCTATTATATTACCCCTTTTGGATGTTTATGGGCTTTATTTTACACATTATTATCATTTTTGGGACTAACCTACTAACCGGAGGCACAACCCGTCTTGCTGTTTTTTTGCCTATTTCAGTATTTCGAAGAAAAGGAATATCAAACAGAGCCCAAACGGAATGAAACCTTTGGGAGTGTGATTTTTGGAACAAACGTGATCCAGAGGACTTGGAGTGCAAGTCAAGAAGCAGCTGAGGCGGCCACGAGAGGGTAGGGTGCCCCCCTATAGGGCGTGCTCCTATCTCATGGGCCCCTCGGGAGGCCACCGATGTACTTCTTCCTCCTATATAAGCCTACGTACCCCGAAGACATCTGGGGAGCACCTGAAACACAATTTCCACCGCCGCAACCTTCTGTATCCGCGAGATCCCATCTTGGAGCCTTCGTCGGCGCTCTGCCAGAGGGGGAATCGACCACAGAGGGCTTCTACAGCAACACCATAGCCCTTCCGATGAGTTGTGAGTAGTTTACCACAGACCTTCGGGTCCATAGTTATTAGCTAGATGGCTTCTTCTCTCTTTTTGGATCTCAATACAATGTTCTCCCCCTCTCTTGTGGAGATATATTCGATGTAAACTCTTTTTGCAGTGTGTTTGTCGAGATCCGATGAATTGTGGGTTTATGATCAAGTTTATGTATGAGAAATATTTGAATCTCCTTTGAATTCTTTTATGTATGATTGAGTTATCTTTGCAAGTCTCTTCGAATTGTCAGTTTGGTTTGGCACTAGATTTATCTTTCTTGCCACGGGAGAAGTGCTTAGCTTTGGGTTCAATCTTGCGGTGTCCTTACCCACTGACAGAAAGGGTTGCAAGGCACGTATTGTATTGTTGCCATCGAGGATAAAAAGATGGGGTTTATATCATATTGCATGAGTTTATCCCTCTACATCATGTCATCTTGCTTAATGCGTTACTCTGTTCTTTGTGAACTTAATACTCTAGATGCACGCAGGAGTCGGTCGATGTGTGGAGTAATAGTAGTAGATGCAGGCAGGAGTCGGTCTACTTGTCACGGACGTGATGCCTATATACATGATCATGACTAGATAATCTCATAATTATTCACTTTTCTATCAATTGCTCGATAGTAATTTGTTAACCCACCGTAATACTTATGATATCTCGAGAGAAGCCTCTAGTGAAACCTATGGCCCTCGGGTCTATCTCTTATCATATTTGCTTCCAATATACTTTTATCTGCATCTTTACTTTTTGCATCTATATTATAAAATACCAAAAATATATTTATCTTATCATACTATCTCTATTAGATCTCACTTCCGCAAGTGGCCGTGAAGGGATTGACAACCCCTTTATTGCGTTGGTTGCGAGTTCTTTGTTTGTTTCTGTAGGTGCGTGGGACTTTTGAGGAGCCTCCTACTATATTGATACCTTGGTTCTAAAAAATTGAGGGAAATACTTACGCTACTATTGCTGCATCACCCTTTCCTCTTCAAGGAAAACCAACGCAAGCTCAAGACATAGCAAGAAGGATTTCTGGCGCCGTTCCCGGGGAGGTCTTCGCTCAAGTCAAGACATACCAAGTACCCATCACAAACTCATCTCCCTTGCATTTACATTATTTGCCATTTGCCTCTCGTTTTCCTCTCCCCCACTTCACCCTTGCCGTTTTATTCGCCCTTTCTTTCCCAATCTCCTCCTCTCTTTTCGCTTGACTTTTTCTGTTTGCTTGTTTGTTGGATTACTTGTTGCCATGGCGCAAGATAATACCAAATTGTGTGATTTCTCGAATACCAATAATAATGATTTCCTTAGTACCCCGATTGCTCCTCTTAATGATGTTGAGTCTTGTGAAATCAATACTGCTTTGCTGAATCTTATTATGAAAGATCAATTCGCCGGCCTTCCTAGTGAAGATGCCGCTACTCATCTAAACAACTTTGTTGATTTGTGTGATATGCAAAAGAAGAAAGATACGGATAATGATATTGTTAAATTGAAGTTATTTCCGTTTTCACTTAGAGATCATGTTAAAGTTTGGTTTTTGTCTTTGCCTAAAAATAGTATTGATTCTTGGAACAAGTGCAAAGATGCTTTTATCTCTAAGTATTTCCCTCCCGCTAAGATTATCACTCTTAGGAACGATATTATGAATTTTAAACAACTTGATCATGAGCATGTTGCCCAATCTTGGGAAAGAATGAAATTGATGATTCGCAATTGCCCTACTCATGGTTTGAATTTATGGATGATCATACAAAAAATTTATGCCGGTTTGAACTTCGCTTCTAGAAATCTCTTAGATTCGGCCGCGGGAGGCACGTTTATGGAAATCACGTTAGGAGATGCTACAAAACTTCTTGATAATATTATGGCAAATTATTCTCAATGGCACACCGAAAGATCTTCTAGTAAAAAAGTGCATGCTATAGAAGAAATCAATGTTTTGAGTGGAAAGATGGGTGAACTTATGAAATTGTTTGATACTAAAAATACTGCTCTTGATCCCAATGATATGCCTTTGTCTACTTTGATTGAGAATAATAATGAATCTATGGATGTGAATTTTGTTGGTAGGAATAGTTTTGGAAACAATGCTTATAGAGGAAACTTTAATTCTAGACCGTTCCCTAGTAATTCCTCTAATAATTATGGAAATTCCTACCATAATTCTTATGGTAATTTTAATAAGTTGCCCTCTGATTTTGAGAATAGTGTGAAAGAATTTATGATTTCTCAAAAGAATTTTAATGCTTTGCTTGAAGAAAAATTGCTCAAAGTTGATGATTTGGCTAGGAACCTTGATAGACTTTTGCTTGATGTTGATTCTCTTAAACTTAGATCTTCTTCCCCTAAGCATGATATCAATGAGTCTCTCAAAGTAATGAGAATTTCCATTGACGAGTGCAAGGAAAGAACCGCTAGATTGCGTGCTAAGAAAGATAGCTTTATAAAGGCGTGTTCCTCTAGTTTCCATGAAAATAATGATGAAGATCTTAAAGTTATTGATGCGTCTCCTATTAGATCTTTGTTTTGCAATATGAATCTTGATAATAATGGTACTGAAGATGAGTCAACTTTACCTAGAAGGCGTCCTAGAAATTCGGAGTTTTTAGATCTTGATGCTAAATTTGGTAAAAGTGGGATTGGAGAGGTCATGACTTTAAATAGCACTGAACCCACTATCTCGGATTTCAAGGAATTTGATTATGATAATTGTTCTTTAGAAGTTGTATTTCCTTGTTGCAATCCGTTGTTAATTCTCCACATGCTTATAGTCAAAATAAAGCTTTTACCAAACATATCGTTGATGCCTTGATGCAATCTTTTGATGAAAAACTTAATTTGGAGGTTTCAATACCTAGAAAACTTAATGATGAGCGGGAACCTACTATAAAGATTAGAATTAAAGATCATGAGTGTTTTGCTTTGTGTGATTTGGGTGTTAGTGTTTCCACGATTCCGAAAACTTTATGTGATATTCTAGGTTTCCATGATCTTGATGATTGCTCTTTAAATTTGCACCTTGCGGATTCCACCATTAAAAAGCCAATGGGAAGGATCAATGATGTTCTCATTGTTGCAAATAGAAATTTGGTTCCCATAGATTTTATCGTTGTTGATATAGATTGCAATCTTTCTTGCCCTATTATTCTTGGTAGACCTTTCCTTAGAATGATTGGTGTGATTATTGATATGAAGGAAGGGAATATTAAATTCCAATTTCCATTAAAGAAAGGCATGGAGTACTTTCCAAGAAAGAAAGTCAAATTACCTTATGAATCTATCATGCGAGCTACATATGAATCGAGTGCCAAAGATGGCACTACTTAGATCTATCTTCGCTTTTATGCCTAGCTAGGGGCGTTAAATGATAACGCTAGTTGGGAGGCAACCCAATTTTCTTTGTGTTTTTTGTTTTTGTTCCTGTTTAGTAATAAAATTTGCATCTAATTTCTGTTTAGATGTGTTTTTATCTTTTAGTTAGTGTTTGTGCCAAGTAGAACCTATAGGATAACCTATGATGATAGTTGATTTGATTCTGCTGAAAAACAGAAACTTTGCACTCACGATAAAAAATTCAATAAATCACAGAAATGTGCTTTTGCATCTCTTTTTCCACACTTGTGCTTCAAAGTAGCACCATGATCTTCATGATAGAGAGTCTCCTATGTTGTCACTTTCATGTACTAGTGGGAATTTTTCATTATAGAACTTGGCTTGTATATTCCAATGATGGGCTTCCTCAAAATGCCCTAGGTCTTCGTGAGCAAGCAAGTTGGATGCACACCCACTTAGTTCTTTTTGTTGAGCTTTCATATATTTATAGCTCTAGTGCATCCGTTGCATGGCAATCCCTACTCACTCACATTGATATCTATTGATGGGCATCTCCATAGCCCGTTGATACGCCTAGTTGATGTGAGATTATCTTCTCCCTCTTTTTGTCCTCACAACTACCATCTTTTACCACCCAAGTGCTATGTCCATGGCTTACGCTCATGTATTGCGTAAGAGTTTAAAAAGCTGAAGTGCGTTAAAAAGTATGAAACAATTGCTCGGCTCGTCATCGGGGTTGTGCATGATGGGAGTATTTTGTGTAATGAAAATGAAGCATGGCCTAACTATATGATTTTGTAGGGATAAGCTTTCTTTGGCTATGCTATTTTGATAGGACATGATTATTTGTTAGTATGCTTTGAAGCATTATTATTTTTATGTTTTATAAGATTTTATCTTGAATCATTTGGATCTGAACATTCATGCCACAATAAAGAAAATTACATTGAGAATTATGCTAGGTAGCATTCCACATCAAAAATTCTGTTTTTATCATTTACCTACTCGAGGACGAGCAGGAATTAAGCTTGGGGATGCTTGATATGTCTCCAACATATCTATAATTTTTGATTGTTCCATGCTATTATATTACCCATTTTGGATGTTTATGGGCTTTATTTTACACATTATTATCATTTTTGGGACTAACCTACTAACTGGAGGCCCAGCCCGTATTGCTGTTTTTTTGCCTATTTCAGTATTTCGAAGAAAAGGAATATCAAACGGAGTCCAAACGGAATGAAACCTTCGGGACTGTGATTTTTGGAACGAACATGATCCAGAGGACTTGGAGTGCAAGTCAAGAAGCAGCCGAGGGAGCCACGAGAGGGTAGGGCGCCCCCCCTATAGGGCGCGCCCCCTGTCTCGTGGGCCCCTCGGGCGGCCACCGATCTACTTCTTCCTCCTATATAAGCCTATGTACCCCAAAAACATCTAGGGAGCACCCGGAACACAATTTCCACCGCCGTAACCTTCTGTATCTGCGAGATCCCATCTTGGAGCCTTCGCCGGCGCTCTGTCGGAGGGGGAATCGACCACGGAGGGCTTCTACATCAATACCATAGCCCTTCCGATGAGTTGTGAGTAGTTTACCACAGACCTTCGGGTCCATATTTATTAGCTAGATGGCTTCTTCTCTCTTTTTGGATCTCAATACAATGTTCTCCCCCTCTCTTGTGGAGATCTATTCGATGTAAACTCTTTTTGCGGTGTGTTTGTCGAGATCCGATGAATTGTGGGTTTATGATCAAGTTTATCTATGAGAAATATTTGAATCTCCTCTGAATTATCAGTTTATGTATGATTGAGTTATGTTTGCAAGTCTCTTCGAATTATCAGTTTGGTTTGGCCTACTAGATTGATCTTTCTTGCCATGGGAGAAGTGCTTAGCTTTGGGTTCAATCTTGCGGTGTCCTTACCCAGTGACAGAAAGGGTTGAAAGGCACGTATTGTATTGTTGCCATCGATAATAAAAAGATGGGGTTTATATCATATTGCATGAGTTTATCCCTCTACATCATGTCATCTTGCTTAATGCGTTACTCTGTTCTTTGTGAACTTAATACTCTAGATGCAGGCAGGAGTCGGTCGGTGTGTGGAGTAATAGTAGTAGATGCAGGCAGGAGTCGGTCTACTTGTCACGGACGTGATGCCTATATACATGATCATGCCTAGATAATCTCATAATTATTCGCTTTTCTATCAATTGCTCGACCGTAATTTGTTCACCCACCGTAATACTTATGCTATCTCGAGAGAAGCCTCTAGTGAAACCTATGGCCCCCGGGTCTATCTCTTATCATATTTGCTTCCAATCTACTTTTATTTGCATCTTTATTTTTTGCATCTATATTATAAAATACCAAAAATATATTTATCTTATCATACTATCTCTATTAGATCTCACTTTCGCAAGTGGTCGTGAAGGGATTGACAACCCCTTTATTGCGTTGGTTGCGAGTTCTTTGTTTGTTTTTGTAGGGCGTGGGACTTTTGAGGAGCCTCCTACTGGATTGATACCTTGGTTCTCAAAAACTGAGGGAAATACTTACGCTACTCACTACAAAAAAATACCCTTCCGTGATGATACGTTTTTGTCACAGTAGGTCGCGTTTTTTGTCATGCATGTTCATCCATGACAAATTTATGACAGAACCAAGATAGTCATACCTGTGTTGTCGTAGAAGTGTTCCATGACATTACCAAAATTATCATCACAGAAGTGTCCATTCCATGACGATAAATCACGCGTCACAGAAGTGCTTTCGTCAAGGGTGACCGACATGTGGCATCCACCGTAACGGAACACTGTTAAGCTATCGGGTCGGGTTTTGGATCTGATAACCCGTTAACAACCCCGACCAATAGGGATTTTCCATGTGTAAAATCATCATTGGCTGGAGGAGACACGTGTCAGGTCCGTGTTGGCACAGGTGTCACTCATCCAATGGGCGAGACGCGCCTATGATATGTTGACACGTGGACCGGCCCATCAAGTTTAAATGGGCCGGCCCAACTAAAGGCCCACAAGATTTTGTGGACCATAATGAGCCGGCCCAGCTAAAGGCCCACGAGATTTTGCAGACCATAATGGGCTGGCCCAGCTAAAGGCCCACAAGATTTTGTGGGCCATGATGGGCCGGCCCAGGTAAAGGCCCACAAGATTTTTGTGTGCCATAATGGGCCGACCCAAGTAAAGGCCAAGATTCTTGCGGATAATAATGGGCCGGCCCAGCTAAAGGCCCACAAGATTTTGCTGACATTAATGAGCCGGCCCAGCTGTAGGCCCACAAGATTTTGAGGACCCTAGTAGGCCGGCCCATTAACTGACTGCCATGTTTTGGGCCAAATGTCGGCCCATATTTGATCCGGTCCATTAATGGCCTGCCACGTTCCGGGCCTAATGGTGGCCCATATGAGATCCGGCCCGTTAAAAGCCTACCATGTTCTGGGCCAAATTACGGCCCAGATCAGGTCCGTCCATTTAAGAGGCTTTGGGCTCAATTGTGGCCCATATCAGATTCAACCCGTCAACTGGACACTATGCTTTTGGGCCCACTTGCTAAAGGCCCACTTAGTAATTCGGCCTCATATTAGTTTTGGCCTGCTAAGGGCCCATTTAACATTTCGGCCCTATATTAATTTCGGCCTGTTAAAAGCCTCCATATAGTTGGGCCTAACTACGGCCCGGTTTGCATCCGGCCTGCTCGCGGCCGATATCTGATTGGGCCAAACAAGGACCGAGACAGTTTTGGCATGTTAAAAGCCCGTGATTTGATTAGCACAATCTTGGGCCGAGGTTAATTTCGGGCTGCTGCCGGCCCGTTAGCTGTTCGGCACGTTTCTAGCCCAACCTACATCGTGATTGCATGACGGCCCGATTATGTACCGTAATTTTACGGTTTGCCCGGTTTAATGCAAAGACATGATATATATACAGTAAAATAACTGCAGGATCGTGAATAAGAAAAAACCTAGACTATACAATAAAGAAATTACAGCATATTACATCCACTGGGCATCAAAGTTTGCCACTATGATAATAAAGCACAAGCAGACAACAGATTACATACACTGGGCATCAAAGATCGCCACCAATGCAAATAAACACGCCGACAAAATAATATACAAAACCGACAACACTTCAATAGAGTTCAAGAAAGGTTAGCCCTACTGGGGAGCTGCAGCGCAAGCAGCTGAGCAAGATGATGAGACGACGCTTGTTCAACACTTATATCTTCCTCACTCTGAAAGATAAACAAGCAGACAGATGACAGGTTTTGCACATAAAAGTATCAGTGCCGACAATTCATCACATTTGTTACTGACGAATAAAGTGACACAGTTTAAAATTGCATTAACACAATATGGTATTGATCAGGTCAAGACATGGCAAGAAATGACATTGTGAAGGAGTTGGCAGCTTCACGACACCACTGGATTACAGATCAAGAACTCATAAGTATCAATGGTTAGTGTGCTGTCAATTTATCCCATTTTAGATTGGCAAATAAA
The DNA here is from genome assembly GCF_002162155.2 of Triticum dicoccoides. Taxonomy (NCBI): domain Eukaryota; kingdom Viridiplantae; phylum Streptophyta; class Magnoliopsida; order Poales; family Poaceae; genus Triticum; species Triticum dicoccoides. The sequence continues at coordinate 731,956,926 of NC_041383.1, read as the reverse complement.
GAGACGATTTAAATAATAGTAGAATGATATGACATTGTTCATAGTTAAGACATTGCAGAATATGACATTGTGATGTAGTGGGTAGGTTCACCACACCACTGGATTACGGATGAAGAACAGAAGCGTACATGCAGTGCAAAAGAATATCACTTGCTCTGTATAGTTTAATTTACATGGTATGAAGAAGGAACTTGGTTGTACAACTGAAAACTTAAATTGAGAAAGGACAAACTTTTGTTTATGAACTACATAATAAACTTTAAACATGCAATTTGATGCAAACACCAAAAATAAACAGCTGTTGCAGTCATGTCTAACCAAATATATACAACAAAGTTTGAAGGCTTGAGATGGACAAACTTACATTATTGGTGAAGACAGGCTCTATAAAGGCCTTGTCCATGCTGATGGGGGGGGGGAGGGGCAATTCAAGAAGTTTACCACAGAATCTTCTTCATAAGCATTGCCTTTATTCTACATTTTGTTAAGAGTAAATATAGATGTGATAATATACGAAAAAATGGAGAATATTTAAGATAAGATGAAGAGTGATGCTACATAACCAAGTAGCTATAAATGTAAGTGCAGCGATACATGCAAAAGGTACAACCAAGAGCAATGCACATCTAAACTTCTTCAGTACCAACCTTATGGCATTATTCATTTGTTTACCGATCAGACAACCCCGACTATCGTCTCCTCTCTCTCTCTCTCACAGACACAAACACACACACAACTCCTACTTCCACTCCCCTTCCCGACTAGCATCTCTCTCTCACACACACAAAACTCTCACTTTCGCACCCCGAATCGTATTTCTCTCACAAACATTTATCGACTAGCTAGCCTCTAGATAGGTTTATACACCCACACACTCGTGCTTCCACCATCGCATACATGTCTCTCTCCCGCTCCTTGTATCTATGTAGCTTTTTCTTCCCTTCTGGAGACACGCCCTCTCGATCGTGCACACACACACTATCGCCTCATTTTAAGCTGATACCTATCACACACACACACTCCTTGTGTCTTTGTCACACATCCGTCCTCCTCCAGTCTCCCTCTCTCTCACACACACATGGGATTTTGGCAACAACTAGCAAGATGCCCATGCGTTGCACGGAACATCAAGATGCATTTGTATGAGTAGTTTATCTTGTGGGGGAAAAGGATGAACGAGGGAAGGCCTTATTTGCAAATGTGGAGAGGGGTGTGGGTATCTTTTTGCAAAATTGCCATAGTTTCCTTCTGATCCATCAGATATAGATCAGACGGCCTATATTGCAGGATGGCAGACACACGATCATCATCGACAATGCTTTTTATAAGAGTAGGGATAAAAGATAGAGTTGGTGATGATGGTGGGCCTGCCATCCTGCAATGTAGGTCGTCCGATTTATATCTGACGGATAGGAAGGAAAATATGGCAATTTACCCGCACTCTTCACCACATTTGCAGATAAGGCCTTCCCTCGTTCATCCTTTTCTCCCACAAGATCTTGATGTTCCGTGCAATGCACGTGCATCTTGCTAGTAAGAGTAGAAATTAGACATATACCACTTCTCGAATCTTGAAACCAACAACATTCCTCCCTTATCTCATCAAAACCGCCAAAGGAATATATTTTGAGTGAAACATAACATATTTTTAGTGATATACGTATTTAAAAACTAGACTTTTTTTCTATCAAATCGATGAATATGTATTAATCTACTTTGATCGTGTGGCAACGCATTGGCACATTGCTAGTAGTTATTATAATTTTTGGACACCAGACAACCGGTGGAGTACATATACGAAGAGAAGAGACGCACACACGCAGTCGGCCTCTCGCTGTCTTGCACACATGAGTGTTACATAAAGGCGACATTAACAAATAAACCCTAAAACCCTAGGTGCACGATTGCTGCATTCGCGGGTACCGGGTACGTAGTGGAGCACCTTTGTAGGAATAGTCAGCTCACATGATAATTTGATCCATAGGAGTTGATGGTAGGGACCACAGGTGAACGACTTGGAGCGCGATGGCTCGCCAGTTGCCACAGATCGAGTAGCCACGTTTAAAATATCGTTTTTAGCGGGGTTAAGATTTCCGATTTTCAATGGCACGTTATAAGTAGTAAGTAGTTTTTAGAACGATTGGTATGGAGTGAAAATGAAATTCATAGTACTACGTACCTCCTTGGCGTATGGTTGTATGGGTTTATGTTGCGAGATGTTGAACCTGGTAGTTCTAGGGCAAATACTATGGTTTAGATTTAGATGCTGGTTTTCAGTAATGAAAATCGGAAGGGGAAACCCTTCTTTGATTAAAAAAAACTACTACCTCCATGCTGGTTTACTAGTCACCATCGTACTTTGGGTCAAAGTTTGTCCATGAATTTATTTGTAAAATGTGAATGGAAAACGAGATTTTGTTATACCCAAACAAAAAAGGACTGGAGGGAGTGATTGCTCTGACACGGACGCGACCTCTCATAGCGCAGGCATTGAACCGGCGCGCCGGCCAAGAGGGCCGTACTCATTGCAGGCCCGGCTGAGCACGCCTCCTCGCCGCGTGCAACCAGCTTAAGACTGCCCGCCTGCCTTTATTGAATCCACGCGTGTGCCGGCAACACGTCCTTCTGCGAGCCGGCAAGCATTTTAGAACACAAAAAATGACTAGAATATAATTAATTTATGCATGGTCTTGACATGTTGTGCTCGCACTGGTAGCAGGAACTAGTAGAGGTTTTTCTTTATTTATACCTCTCCTCACATTTTTTTGGCTTTGAAGTGAATCATGGTTGTGGACATTATGTATGAATGTGCAGATATCTGTGAACATGAGTTTGATGTGGAAGTTGAACTTGGAATGTTGGGCTTGCGCGTGAACTATACCATGTCCAACGCTTCGTCTGTTATTGTTTGGAAAGTAATTGTTGTTATTACATGACCCGAAAAAAACATTTTGTGCCACATCAGTAGATGCACAGACATCACAACAGGCATGCTGACTGGATAAACATTTGAACCTAGCTATTATGAAGGAAATTTTGTATTGACAATAGTTTTAGATAGCAGGAGACGCCTAGCCCGCTCTGCCTCTGCTAGCTTATTTCTGGCTTCTTCCATCTCTTCTTTGGCTTGGGTAAATAGAGCATCTGATTGCTCTTTTCGCTTCTTCAGGAACTCAGCTACATTCTCAAGGGCTGCTTCACGCTTTCTTTCAGCCTTTACTAATGCCACGAGGACACGAACAACTGACGACTCCACCTGGCTTGTGTGTAATCCAGCATCATCTGGGAATTTGCACCTTGTGTCTAATCTAGCATCATTAGGGAACTGGCACCTTGTGTGTAATCCAGCCTCATTTTGGAAACATGATCTTGAGGTTGACCATACTTCCCTCCTCGCAGGAACTGCATCCTGACATGAAGTTACTTCTTTTTTAGATCAATACTCAAAGCAACCTAGATCCATTTAGTAGAAGCCAGATAAACAAAACTTGGAGAAGTGAATTCAAAAGGAAAAGAAATATAAAAACAGACTACAAGGTGAGAACACCCACTTCCTTCATCAAGCTAAAAACGAAAGCATTAGGACGATTAAGACTCTTCTTATTACACATCGAAGAACACCACGCTTAAGAGAAACAGAAACTACAACATATACACATCGAAGAACACGAGGCTAAACGAAAGTAATTGAAAGGGTGTTACTTACCAAAGCTCGTTTTACAGGTTCGGTGCAGCTCCTCTTTAACTTGCCACACTCCTTGAAGATGTCCCAAATATCCCGTGTTTGGTCTTCATTGCTCCTCTGCATGTTCGCACTCCTGGTTTTAAAATCTCAACATGGCAAGAAAAATATACTACTAGTAATACTCGCGCATCTTGTGGGCAACATTAAAGCACTCATCTGCCATGTTAGAGCATCTCCAACAGAATCGCAACGTGCGGCGCTTTAAAAAAGCGTTTACAGTGCTGAGTTCGAGAAGTAGATACTAGAGAGTAGAGGATAGTTCTCAGCATAGATAGATAAAAAAAGATAATTCAACTACTCCTCGTCGTCCGACTCCTCCTCGGTGATGTCCTCCTCCGATGTCTGACTGTAGGCGTGAAGATACCGATCGTCGTCGGATTCCTAGGGCGACGCTGCTCCTAGGCTCATTTTGAATTGAGCGCCCGCTTTTCGCCTACGCTTGTCCTCGCGATAGGCGGCTCGCACCGCCCTCCTCTTATCCCTCTCCACCCTCCTTTGCGTGTATAACTCGCGCTCGTTGATGATGTCCTGTGGGAAGTGTTGGCGCCACAGCGCCATGGCTTCCTCGTCCATCTCGGTGATGCCGAGACGGTGCTCCCGCCTCTGGTTGTCGCGACGATCCTCGTCGGTGCTAAGCCGCGGCAGAGGCGCGAGCTCCTGCGCCTGCTCCCGTGTCGGCACGTTGGGGAAGTTTAATGTTCTATGAGGCCACCGGAGGCGCCACACCGCCGTGTCGTACGCGCGGGCAGTCTCGTTGGTGGTGTCAAAATTGGCGAGGCCGAGGCGCATCCCGCGGAACCGGATCTCGGCGGAGAAGCCACCGGAGGGGCGCGCACGGACGCCACGGTATACCCAAGTTTCCCGGCGATGCGGCGGCATGGTGGCGCGGCGGCAGCGAGGCGAAAAAGAGCAGGGAGAGAGCGGTGGCGAGGCACAGAGTGGGGAGAGAGCCGTGGCAAGTCATAGAGTGGTGGGAGGGCGCTGGATTTTATAAAGTGCGCCGGACGCCGCGCGCCAAAACTAGCGCACGCCCGGCCGCTTTTTCCCGTGTGCGCGTGATCCTTTCCCGACGTCTCTGCTATCTCTACTCTCTTCTCTACTGTTATATTTATTTTATATTTAATATTTAATATTTATCTCTACTTCCTTTACTATCTACTTTTTTTCTCTATACTTTTTTTCTTGCAATATAGGCCGTCCGATTTATATCTGACAGATAAGAAGGAAACAAATGGGAATTTTGCAAAAAGATACCCATACCTCTCTCTAGATTTGCAAATAAGGCCTTCCCTCGTTCATCCTTTTCTCCCACAAGATAAACTACTCATACAAATGCATCTTGATGTGTGCAACGCATGGGCATCTTGCTAGTTCTAAAACCTTTCCATCATTTGCCACACTACTGGTTGCAGATGAGAAACCTACCCAAGCACAACGCGATACAGGAGCGATGCACAATTACAAGCTGATATTCTGTTGGATAATGGAGGCTATAACCAATTACTTTTACGGGAACAATAGCATCCAGGAAATTTGAAGGGTAGGTATGAGCAAAATTGGAACTGCACATGTACTGCTAAGTGATTCAATACACACATTACCAATCGAGGAGGAGAACGATGGTCGCGGCGGCCTCTGTGAGTCATGGTCGGCAACGGGAGGCAGTTCATTGTTCACGACGGTGGTACTTCTGCGCTTGGCGTCGGCTTCTGGGAAGCAGATCCGAGTCCGTGGAAGACGATGCCGGGGAAGAGGCTCCGTGTACGACGACAATGGTGGACCGGCTCCAGTGCGGCGTACGAGGTCGTCGATGAGGCAGATGCGCTACGGTGGATGATTGCGCCGATGTAAAGGGGAGAAGCACGAAGGCTGCGGTGCCATGGAGAAGTCTATTTTGCGGTGGGGATAGAAAATGGGGAGTATTCAGGTGTACTACTATGGGTGCCGGGGTGGGGTTGGCTGGGTAGGGTGAACCTGAAGTTACGAAAACAGCCCCCTACCAAGCGTCATCCGTAGGCCTGTTCCGAAGGCTATGATGGTAACTTCCCACTGCTCGAATCAGGGTCGCGGGAGATTTTCCCGCCGACCTCAAAATTTTGTGACACTAGACTGCCCGTTTGGCGTGTTGAGTGATTCGCCTAAGCAACTAGCGAGTAGTAGTAGTAAACTCTGCATATTAGGTTTGACTGAAGTCAAACTTTCTAAAGTTTGACCAAGTTTATAGAAAAATATAAACATTTACCATAACAAATATGTATGACGTGAAAGTACATTCAATAATGAATCTAATGGTATTTATTTGTTATTGTATATGTTAATATTTTTTGTTATAAGCTTTCTGAGAGTTTACAAAACTTGACTTTGACCAATGCTAATACGCGGACTTAAATAAAAACGGAGGGAGTACACATATGTTTTCTTAGTTTGTAGTGAACTAATCATTTGTTGAAATTGTGAAATAAATATATTAGGCTATTGACTTCGAATGTAATGGTCTATACAATTCAATAGTTACAATCATTGTCGAATCCCAAGATGTATACAAGGTCTATAGTACTTCACAACATGCTCAAACTCACATAATCCCAGTCAAATGAAAATCTAAATGCATTTCATAGTTATTACTTTGTAGGATGCAACAAAAAGAACCATAACTCTACATCAGCCATTATAGAAGCAACATTTTGACATATCCCAATGTGTGAATGAAACGTGCAGAGAGAGCTTTTGAAGATGGAGCAGATAGGGCGGGAAAGATTGTATGTATGTGGACGAGAGAGTAGAAGACAAACCTAAGGAGACAAAGAGAGAGAGAGATAGAGAGAGAAAGAGAGAGGAAGAAGTTAGGTCTGTGAGAAAGATGGAGACATGTAATATATGTGAGATGCGTGTGCATCCGGATTCTGTATACGTGGAAGGAGAAGAGACAACATGTTTGATGAGAGAGTTGGAAAAACATGGACGAGAGGGGAAGGATCTTGTGGGTTGAGGGATTGACAATTTTGTGCGGGGGAGAGAGGGATTGGTAATTTTGTGCAAGAGAGAGAGAGAGGGTGGGGGGAGGAGTCAGTCAGCCATCGTCACATCACCCTGCTTCCAAATGACCCTGCATTCCCTAGCATGGTGTGGTCGCGGTCTTTGATCTGCTTGATGCCCTCTTTGAAGATTGAGGTGTTGTGCATGTTGGGGTGCAAAGAAGCACAAGCGAGAGTGGTCGCCGTATAACCTTGGATGGGGATGAATTGTGTACTCGGAGGAGTGTGAGTGTGTGTGTGTGTGTATGTGTGTGTGTGTTGTGCTGTGTGTGTGAGAGAGAGAGAGAGAGAGATATTTAGAGAAAACAAACCTAAGGATAGAAATGGGTATTCACGAAGAGATTGTGCGGGCCTTGAGGTGGGCAGGGGCCGGGTGAGGGTGTCAAAATGTGCGCGTTGATGCATGTGTTGCATGTGATCGTGCGAGGGACGGACGAATCGAGAGAGATTGTTGTTGTGTTACAGATGCTACTCTCTCTCTCTCTCTGTATCTCTCTCTCTCTCACACACACACACACACAAGTAAACTAGAAGACCGTTCTCTCATGTATACACAATGTATCGGCCTCTGTCTATGTCTCACTCATGCATGATCATTTGCACATTCACACCTCTTTATGTCTGTATCACACGCACACCGTCTCCACATTGCCCTTCCGCCACAACACACATATGGACACATACACACGTTCTCTCTCAGTCACACACACAAAATAAGTATAAAAAATCAGGGCGCACCTAAAACGTCCAAATCCAAATAAACACGAACTGGAGCTAAATCTATACCTACTATTAAAGGGAATAGGTATTCTTGGTTTGGATACGCTTTGTTTCGTCCCGTTTTAACTATTTTTGGTGCGCTACTTTTTAGTTGGAAACTGAGACTTTTTTTGTTGTTGAGGGAAATTGAAAACCGAGACAATCTACTTGTATAAGAAAGGAAAAACTATGTGAAGCGGCCGCCTGGCACATATCTCTATTTTTTATATGTCGGCAGCGTGCCGGGCCAAGACTTGCCTGCGTCGGTTGGCTGAGCTGCTCCTGGCTCACTCTTTAGCATAGAGCAAGCCAAAAGAATTGGTGCTCAAGCGGGAGCCGAACTTGCAACACAGCACAAACACCCAAATCTTTTTTACCTGATCCACCATACTAATCGATGGTAGAGCCTGCCTAAAAAATTTGGGCCAAGTCAAACTGGGCCTGCTTCAGAAAGTTGATCGATGGATTTGTTGCCCCATTAAATAGTACCATCTCACCATTTTATACAGAATTTTACAGATTTATATATGTACACGAGTTGTGTTGAAGAGTGAAGACAAACAAGGCGCCTCAAGAATAAGAACTAAAAGGATGAAGTGTGTGTGTGTCTCATCCATCCAGTGGGCATCAAACGAAGGAGAAATTAATACCTAGGAATTAAATATCTAAACAGGTGACCGTGCAGGGTATAGATTCCTGCAAGAGAAATAGCAATGACACAAGCGTTTTGACTAATAAAGCAATGGAATAATACTTGGTAAGAGGCACGACACAAGAGTGGATTTGGGAGAGGTGAGAGGGGCTAAAACACACTTAGCAAGATTTCTTCATGACTCAGTGCAAATTCCGAAAATTGCACAAACTTCCAAAAAAATGCCTTGGTATGTAGGATTTGAAAATTAGGCCTTTTAAATAACATAGCACTCATACAAAAATCATGCATTTATGCTAGCGTGTCTCTCGCTGGCACCGTTGGGTGGCACCATTTGGATATTGTTATGCCACGTTGCTGCGATGGACATGTTGATTATCTCTCCCGTTGCAACGCACGGGCATATGTGCTAGTTCAAATATATGGAAATATTGCATCGTCAAGAACTTTCCCAGGAAAAAAGTTGAGTAATATTGGAGGATTGTTTTCACACACACAAAAAGGTTCGGTGGATGTCCTTCGAGCGCGACACGGTGACGCACCGTTCGATCGACCGCGTGGCCGCGGTTCACGCGCTTGCACAGGATTCTGTATCGTGGCTGTGGCACTAACTTCAAAAAAAAAACTAATAAAAGCGCTGCCTAAGTCTAATGTTTACGTGTACTAGTACGGTTTTCTTTTAAGTTAGACCAACCTTATATAAAACTAAAGTAAGCTCCCACACGCGCACCCATCAATATGCCGCCGCCGCCGTTGCGCATGCCGGCGCCCGCCTGCTCCGGCCAACAATTTCTCGCCCATCACTGCCGTGTGGCCGCCATCCCTGTGCCATGAAGCCGAAGGCTCGCCCGCTCACGTCGTCTGCAGTCCCTCCTCGCCATGCCACCGCGCTGCCAAGCACGTGAGCATCTGGTGGAGCCGCATCTATGCACGCAGCGTACGAAGAGGAGGATGAGCGCGTGCTCCAGCACGCCAGCGAGGAGGAACTAGCGTGTCATTGTCGTCTCCGCCTGCGCGGAGGAGGCGCGCATGGTGGCTGTCGCGGCGAAAGCCGGTCGCGTGCGCGTCGAGCCCGCAAACCGGGTGCGGACGCGGAATCTACCTTCGAGACCTTGAATTCCACGTGGATCCTGCAATCTGGAGGAGCAATTTGGGTCAGTCGACTCATGTGAGTCGTTTGATGCAACATGGATGGCTAGAAGGGCTTCTTCCACCTCTTCTGCCGTCTTCTTCCTTCGCTCTGTCGAACTTCTTTCACAAATCGACTGACCCAAATTATACTACTAGTACGAACGTATTAAGTACAGTAGGAACACGAAGATACGAGCAGTAGTACCAACTACAAGAAGAACAGTAGTAATACATAGTACTAGTACTACTGTACGTACTAAAGAGTTCAAATAACGAGAAAGAACATAAACATAGTTCTGTTGGGGCCTCAGCACAACACACCCTTGAAAATAAACTAAGCAACTAGTCCGCTTGACATTGCAGTAGAACCAGCATGAGCGACGGCACTTCCACCTACTTCGAGTCCGAGTCCACGTCCTCGACTTCGTCCTCATCCCTCTTCCTCTTCCTCTTCGCCGACGCTTCTTTGCTTGAACCAGACACTGGGCTCTGCTTCTTCATCCAACCCTTGTAGATATTTAAACAAAGGTAGGCATCCATTGCTGCGTACAGGATGTGATCTTCATCTAATGCCTTCGACTCCCATGCATGATGAAACTCGTGATGAGGTTTCTTCAGTTTAGCGTATGAAGGATCAATCATGGATGCTGCCAGGGTCAGCATTGAAGGTTGAGAGGAGGACACCAGACTTGCCTTCTGGAGATCGAAGGGCTGGCCTACAACGAGACCTATCTCACGCAGTACATCCCTATCGTTCTTAAAGCCTACAGTAACGAATTTCACTCTTTTGTCCTTGAGGAAGTTCTTAAAATCCTGGCACTCAACGTCGGCATGGCATATGTGGTAGACCAAGCAAACTTTATGTACGCAAACCTGGATCACGGCGGGCATCTTCCTCTCTTCGTCCTTTAGATCCTTCTCTCGTCCCAGGACTGTGGTGTACTCAACATCTAGCCCAACGACCCACTCATCCGTTGAACTGTTGAACATGCGTAGGAAGCGAGCAAGCCATGCTTTCACCGTCGCGGATCCACGTGTGTAGATGATGATGAACTGATCGCCGGTGATGGCTCTAACCTGGTACTCAGTGGTGACATGGAGATTTGGGAGGCCGTGGATTTTGGAGGAGGGTTAGGAGAAGTTGAACTGTTGTACCCCACAAAAACTGGGAGCGAACTAATGTGAAAGGACGGGACGACTGGGAGCGATCTGTTGTGAGGTAGAAGATGGGGACGAGTAGGGCGTGTGAATGGCGTGGGGTTGCTGGCTTGCCCGGTGGATAAACGGCTGCAAACCCCCAAAGAGTTCTCGAGAACTATGCGGGACCCACTAGATGTCATGTCTACTAGACCCATATCATAGGCCTGATGACATAGCTTCTGCCTGTTGGCGCGCCATGCCGGCGCGTGGATGTAACTTCACTTAATTCCGTCAACCGTCGCGCCTCCCACGACCTTCGCCTCCCTCGCGATGTCCCGCCCTTTGAGACTTCAACCGGCTATAAATGAGCAATTTTTTTGCCTACTCCGCATGCATGATACTCCCTCTGGTCCTTTTTACTCCCGTCAACCGTTTGCAAAGTGTTTGACCAAATTTATACTTTTTTGAACACCACCTTATATTAATTAACCAGCCACACCAGTACACTCATTCGATACAATATTCACCACACAGGGCGGTACGTTATTTACAAGAATACCATCTAATCTATTGTCAAATCTATACTTAGTGATTAAGTATGCCACCTTATTGGCCGAACGGCTAATCTTTGACAATTGAAGATTGTTGATCAACTTCGAGATGCTCAACGCTTTCATCTTCAGGTCACGCATAGCAGACCTGTCATAGTCCCCCGATGCAAGAGACGCTACCACAAAAGCGCAATCAGTCTCTAAAATTACAGGATTATGAAGAGAAATACCTATGTAGAGACAGGCAATGCAAGCCCTAAGCTCCGCTTCCTCCACGCTTTGATAGGCATCAATGAAATCCCACGACCAAATTTATACTAAAAATATCAATATCTACAATACTGATTATAATGAGTATAAGAACTATGTTTTATAATGAGTGTAAAAATATTGATTTGACATTGTGAATGTTGATACTGCATTTTTCTATAAGTCTGGTGAAAGTAGAGGTACATTGACTTCAGACAAAACTTAAATGCACAATGCAGACTAGTTCCTCCGTCCTGGTGCGTGCCATGTCCTATCTTGTCATCACAACAAGGTTAGCTATTAGAGTACCACTACCTCCCTTCTAGTTTAAAGGGCTCGATTCATAAATTTCACCTACTCTTAGCAAGATAGTAGAGGCGGTGGAATAGTTTTTGAAGTCTGCAAAAGTACTCAACTAATGTTGTCGTTCTTCACACAAAATATGTTTACCAATGCATGCATGAACACTAGTTACTCTAACCCCCCTCTCTTCTTTAATTCTTTGCCACATCAGCATGTTTGCTATTCCCGTGTGCCTAATACCAGCTAAGATACCACCATTATGGCCAGCCTTAATCATCGCATGCAATAATTTAGTGCACCTTGAAATATGAACATGTGTGGGGCGTGTATGTTTTTAATGACTTGAGACTATACCTAGCCCGGCATGCAAGATGACATATTATGCACCATTCCCCATACCTGCAGGAAGCCCGTTCGTCTCCAAATCTTTTCCTCTCCATGTGTGGAAACAATCTGAAAACAATATGCCTGCCAAACTCTCCTTCTCCCTTCGGCGGTCCCACCACTCCACCCCGTGTGAAAAAATCTGCATGCATGACTCTCCTCCCCCCATGCTCGTCCAATCCGTTGTGACCAGCAATATTTCCACCCCTTCGTTCCCTCGTAATTTACTCCAACAAATATGCCCACGTAGCTTTTACTTCACTTCAGGTGCATTGGGTCACTGACATATGGGCCCAACGGGGGACTGGCCCACATGTCAGTGATGTAACTGGACCTGCAGTTAAGTCAGTGCAGCTCAGTCCATATCTTACGTAGTTGTGCCATTGCTCGCTATAAATACCGCACCTCCCATGACATCGCTATCTCCTCCCCCTCACATTCATGTTCATCGCTATCTCCTCCCCCTCCCTCTCACGTCGACCACCATGGCATCGCCCCTCCCAAGGAGCCCCTCGCTGCACCGCGCGGACGGTCACGCATCGCCGTTCCGTTCCTCGTCGCCACTAGTCGAGGAGGATGCGTCGGTGTTCCGCTCCTCGCTGCTAGGCGACGCGTAGCCGTTCCGTTCATCGCCGCCACTAGTCAAGGAGGACGCGTCGGCGTTCCGCTCCTCGCCGCAACGCGACGCGTAGCCGTTCCGTTCCTCGTGCCACTAATCGAGGAGGACGCGTCGGTGTTCCGCTCCTCGCCGTGATGCGACGCGTCGCCATTCCGTTCCTCGCCGCCACTAGTAGAGGAGGACGCGTCGGCGTTCCACTCCTCGCCGCGACGCGTCGAGGTGGACGCGTTGGCGTTCCCAATCTCGCCAGCACGCGCGTCAGAGGACGCGTCGGCTCCCCGCTACAAGGAGAATGCCGTGCCACCCGCCGAGTCCCCCCCCCCAGCCTTGAAGAGCTTTGGAAAGAAATGGATATCGCCTTGTGGGAGGCTTTGCCTCCAGCAGAGCGCGCCAAAATAGAGTGGGGGAAGAAGGCCGAGGAAGAGAGGCGCACCGCGGAACAAGCTGCCTGGGAGGCCTATGTCGCGTCCGAGAGAGTCAGGCAATTGGCTCTTTGGCAGAAGGCTCGTGCGAGGGCTATGAGGATGGCGGAAGACGCCCGTGCCGACGCCCTGAGTGCAGTCGGGCGCAAACGCCTCATCTACGCTTGGTGGTACGTGGACCGGGTGCACGGTTCTAGCGAGGAGGAGTACCTGTTGGCGCCGGATCACCACACCGGTGAGATCGCGCTCGCCCGCCGGCAATCCGCCAATCAGCACCTCGCGAGTTGCGAGGCTGAGGAAGAGGCGTTGTGGCGGCGCGTGGGAAATGGCCGCGCACCAGGGCACTCGTGGCGCGCCGCAAGCGCTCCTGCGAGCGTTGTGGCTTTTAGGAGGAGTATAATTGTTGTTTCATAAGGCGATCTCATTAGTTTTGGGACGCAAATGATAAATTCCAAATGTTCAAGAATTTTTAGCGTCCTTAATTAAGTATGTAAAAGGGAAAGTTTGGAACCCTTGTGTATTCGTACGAATTTTGCAAGTACGTGCATATAGCACAAACTTTACTATATACTATCAGACTACACATCTCTCTCGATATATGCTTGCAGACTGTGCTACTCCCTCTGTCCAGGTCAATAAGTCATCTTTGGTTGTGCATCGTGACCAGGAAGGAGGGAAGACTTGTACACCTAGACGGTGGGAGTACTACTATTACTTATGTACGTGCAAATGCATGTTTTAACACTACGATGCGGTTTTTGTAAAAGTAGAAAAATAGCACTAGTCAAGCTTGTGAAACGATTCAATGCAAAACAAATGCAAAAATGCTCGTTTGATGTTTACTTTTAGCTTCCTTCTCTGTGGTTATTTCTCTGTCGTACTTTGTACGGAGTATCTCACTGGTTGGAAAGGCATGCAAATTCCCAAACCGCTTCCTACACCCTGTATCGAATTTTTTGACAAACAAGTTGTGCCGTGCAATTGGAATTCCAACTTGAGTACTACTACTAGTAGGAGTACCAGGGGCCAGTTCTTTTAGGTTTCTAGATTAGTAATCACATAACTACTACCTCCATCCTAGTTTATTGGTCCCCATTGTAATCTGTGTCAAATTTTGATCATAAATTTAATTAATGAAATGTTAGTGCATGTCACATGCACTACTCCATCTGTCTAGGTGAGTAAGTCATCTTAGGCTGTGCACCATGACCAAGGAGGAGGAGAAACCGAGAAACGTTAATGTTTATTTGCTAATTAATAGTATTGCATGCAATGAACTAACCACTGCATGTCGTGTTTGATATCTCAAGTCATTAAAAGCATGCACACTCTTTATCTCTTATTGGTTGATATGTCAAGAAACAAGAAACGAGGTAGAAGTTAATGCATCGCGCCTAAGTGTTTTGGGATTATTTGGTTTTCGTAAGATGACTTACACACCTAGACGGAGGGAGTAACATTTTATCAGTTAAATCTTTGGTCAAAATTTAGTGCAAATTACAATGGTGAGGAATAAACCAGGACGGAGTAGTAGTTTAGAAGCCCAAATAAATGAGTGAGGTGCCTTATTGTTACTCTCCACTGTGACTAGTCTTGTGGGAAAAGCTAGGGAAGCCGCCAAAAGAACTGGCCCTAGGAGTAGTAGCTAGGGATCGAGTGTGCGAGATGAACTGGAGAAAGTAAATGCAGAGAGATGAAATGCAAAAAAGATGGAGGGATGTGATGGTTGCTTGTCCGTTTATTTTACCAGGCCACTTATTACTGGGAGTGGTTGGGTTTTGTGATATGATGGCTTTACTGCCGCGCCACGAGCGGGGTGAGAGGTGAGAATCCCGTGCAGCGCCGCCCTCTACACTTGTACTACATCGGTCATGGTTTATTAGTCCCCCATTGAATTTTACTGAAGATTTAACTGACAAAATGTTAGTGCATGTCAACAAAAACTATATCATTGGATTTGTATTTGAACATAGTTTTGAATGATATAATTTTAGGTGACATGCATCAGCATTTATCGTACTACATATAATTTTAGTTCAATTTTTGGTCGTACTAATCTATAGTAGTAAGGTGCCCGTGCGTTGCACCGAAGAGTGAAATGCATTGATCGGGGAGTTGTTTATTTTGACAAAGGATGTGGGGGTCATCTCATGTGTAACGGGTATCGATAGGTTTCTTCGGATATTATTTCATCTCTAGAGCTCACAAACATCCGGGTGAAATAGATAAAAAGGTATCTTTTGCAAACAAAAGCGTTCAACTGTTCAACCTGCATCCAAAACTTGTGAAGAAATAACACTTATTGTGCTTTGCAAGAAATGATCTTTAAGAATTAGTTTTTGAGTATAGATTGTTATACATGTTGGCTACAAATGACATGGCACTTTCTTATAGTCAACAGTTGGCTATACTATTAAGTAATATTAACCATGTCGTTATACACATAGACGGAGGGATTAAATCAGGATGACTTGCAAGGGGGCAGAGGAGATGTAAGAAATGGTTCATGGTAAGTCTTTCACTAGTACTCTAGTAAAAATTCATACATGGAAGATTCTAGACTAAAACATAAACGGATACACTTTTATTCATGCGCGATACTCCAATAGAGCAAGATCCTGCATGGAAGTCTCCACATGCTTAGACAGCGGATTACATTGAGCGAAGACTAATGATCAACATTTAACTTGATAATGCGTATGTCCAGGTGAACCTCCTTGGAGTCCCCGTGCACTGCTTCGGCGGGTAAAGGATGCCATGGGTTTTCCAAGTCCACATTGGTGGGATAGTCCCAGCTCCCCAGAGTCCAAGTCTGTTCGATGAGGCCGGTGTCGCCGCCCACGCGACCCGGAGAGGTAGTAACACTAACCACGCACCCATACATCAGCCTCGTGTCAGTGTCAGCGTCAGCAGCGTCGCCCCTGACACACATTATAGAGACGGGGCGGCGGCCTGCACGGGCCTCGCCGGTGCCCATGATCAAGAGGAAGACGCTGCCATCCTCCTCCGAGACTAGCAGGTGGCGGTGATCCTCCAGCGACTCCGGCATGGTGAACGGGTAGCACATCTCGTACTTGATGTTCTCCGCCAAGGGCCAGCAGTGACCGTTGCACGCATCCATGAGGTGATGCACCATGTCCGCCGGTGAGCCACAGAACGGCATCGGGCACTCATAGAAGTGGACGAAGGGCTCCTTGGAGGCATCGACCAGGCCGTCCATGAAACGGGAGTGGCAGTAGGGGACGTTGCGCCAGTTGAATATATGAGCAAGTTACTATGAGATTTAATCCGAATAAGCATAAAATAAATCATGACGGCTATAACAGAGATGAAACTAATCATGTGGACTAGCATAGTAGTAGGATACAGAGTAGAAACATGAATTCTACCACGATTTCAAACAGGAAGGGCAGAAACACATACGGTGCAACGGGAGCAGCACCGTTGGCATTGAGATTGTCGCCCATGTCGTTGAGGAAGAGGTTGCCAGGGTCGGGGAAGAACTCGTCGTCGGTGAAGTCGTGGCTGCCAGCAGTCGCGAGAGTGCGCTCCCCAAATTTCAACAGCGCCCGCCGAATGTAGCGCAGGAGGGAGTGACTGTAGGGGACGTTGCGGCCGCCGAATGGAGCGCAGGAGTAGTACACGAAGCAGTAGATGGTGTCCTTACTAGTACTCCCTAGTCTCTATCTATCTATATCTACTCTTATAGAAAACCGAGTTGGTGATGATGGTATGCCTGCCATCTTGTAATATAGACCGTCCGATCTATATCTGACGGGTAGAAAGCCAACTATGACAATTTTACAAAAGATACCCGCACCTCTCTCCACATTTACAGATAAGGCCTTGCCTCGTTCATCCTTATCTCCCACAACCTCGTGCTCCTCCCTATGTCTCTATCTCTACTACTCTTCTTTGTTTTTTATAACAAATCGAATAGTGCTGCGCCGTCCGCTGCACGCCCGGCTGAACACGCCTCCTCGCCTCCATCATCACCAACCGAGTCTTTTATAGGAGTAGGAGTAGAGAAAAAACCGAGTTGGTGATGATGGTGTGCCGTGCAATGCACGGGCATCTTGCTATTTTTTTGCATATAAGTCCAAACACCACGTAGACACGGTCTTTGAGCACGGTTCATAGTCGTTCCACGCTCGGGCATTGAAGTTTGTAACTATTTTAGATTAGAATATACTACTCCTCCGGTGCTAGTAGTAGAGCAGAGTCCTACTCTACTACTCTACTCAAGCAAGTTAGGGCATAGTACTGTAGTAGGTACTGTAGGGAGTACCAGTACTGTGATCACTCAAGCAAGTTGTCTGGCATCGACATGACCCTACGCTGCTGGTATGTGTCTCGTAAGTCAAACGGCGTGCTGTAGTCATCATCACCTGTCCACTTCCCGCAGCACATATTCACTTTTCCATCTTTGTCCGCACATAATCTCGTCCAATCTTCCATCCCCGCTAAGGCGCCTCCCCCCCCCTCGTCCGAAACCCAAGCACTAACAATGGCAGAACCGAGCAGCGTCCGCTGACGGTGTCCTGGACCAGGGGGTACTCACCACGTCGTCTCCCAATCAGTTGGATTGGGCCGAGGACCCCCATGGCCGTATACTCATGGGCCAGTTCGGACAGTTGCCGCATACAAGGAAGATTCTACAAGACTTGGTGATCAAGAAAAGGACTCCTCCCCCACCAGTGTATTCGGCTAGGACTCTTGTTATCCTAGGCCTATGGTATATTATATAAACCGAGGCCAGGCTAGTCGATAGATTATTATGACATTACTCATCATACCTCTAGGGTTTAGACCACAACATATGATCTTGGGGCAGATCAACTCTTGTAACCCCTATACTCGTTAAAGTCAATCAAGCAGCATGTAGGGTATTATCTCATCAAGAGAGCCCGAAGCTGGGTAAAATCATGTGTTCATGTTACCATCGATCCTAAGATGCATAGCTTGGGACCCCCTACCTGAGATTTTCCGGTTTTGACACCGACATTGGTGCTTTCATTGAGAGTTCCGCTGTGTGATCGGCAAAAGGATCAATGGCTCGACTGCAGGTCAACTGCGATGTCAGTTTCTTCGTCACCAGCTCGATTGGTCACCTTGGCTTGACCGAGGACAGCACCCTGCCTCCGATCATCATGTTCGGATAAGGGCCTTCATCAACATCAACTCCGATCTCTATAAGGAGTCATCCATGGAGCTCGGGGGCTCAACGTCAACATTGCCCTCGGGCGCCCGTGCTGTTTTTATGGACAGCAAACTCGTATTCGCTGCCACCGCCTCCTCGAGTGTTGCCTAAACGATTGCTTCGGTGGAATTAGGAGGAATTAAGTCTACAACACCCCTGCAAAAATTTCGTCGAGTTCTGATGGAGGAATCTCCGGCAATCTCCGATATACCGGAGCCCTGTTGAATCTGGACGAGAATCCGGACGAGTTTGGAGCGGGGTGTCCAGCATCTAGCTCGGATGTCCTTTAGAAGATCCAACCGTTGATCGGCTACGGAATTCCCATATCTTCCACCTGCCAAAACTTCAGTTCGATCCGACCGTCCAAACTCCGGAAACCTTTCGATTAGTGCAACACTTTTTGGATCTGTTTTCTGCGCGAGAACGAATCCGACCCGAGTTCATCCCCTTTACGAACGGGATTTCGGACATCCTTTCTTAAGGACGTTTTTGTATGGGGTATTGTGTTTTATTCTCAAACACATCCCATTAATATTAAAAGTATTTTTACAATACAATCTTCACCATCGTGTCGGTGTCAAACCGGCCCGACAACAATTCTCCACGGCGGCCGACGTGCGCTAGACACGTCTTCGCTTTGTTGAGCCGAGATCAACTTCTTCTGATCATCATCTTGGCCAGTCGAACAATAGTTCGGCATCGCGAAGGATAAATCGTCACCAACATCGCCACCCCACGGATTACATGGAGCGGGCACACCGGCATCACCGCACGGTCACTTCATCAAGCCAGCATTGATCACGTCACAAGCTACGACCTGCATCGGCATGGCCAAAACTGTTGCTTCATCGAGCCGATGTCCATCACGCTGAACTACTTCAACACCTCGGCTGAGACATCTCCTCACCGACCTGCTCCGTCTCCTCTCCTAGACTGGGGGCTCATCATCCCTTCATCAACTTACCTCGGAGACTCCGGCGTCACCGGCCGACCAGCTTCATCACATTAGCTGGACCACGGGCTTTGCCTCGGCAAGCCAACCTTTGCCAGCATCGTCATGCCTTCGCTTCATCACCCATTAGGCAATGGGTGTGCGGATCGAGTCCCAATTTTGGGAGTAACCTTTCTTCGGACCGCTACAACAAATAAACCAGGTGCTACTAATCCCAGCAATTTTTGCTTATTTGGGTTTATTTTTCCCAAGGAATTATTACTCTGCTTTGTTCCATCATCTATACACAGGTCTATCAAATGGTGGCCGCATTAATGACGGTTGCGTGGTGGTTCGGTCAGTTTCCGTGCATAGTTTGGCGAATGCCGTATCCAGAACTCAGACTGACCTTTGAATTCGGGCTTTGTCACGCCTTCACTACGTCACACCGATGCCCTACATCGACATTGACCTCGACACTCAGGCCATATCTCTTTCATTATTTACTTCACTTATATTAAATAAGTAGAAGATTTTTTTACAGTATTATCTTTATTTGTCATTACTTTTGGTTTGCACTATTTTATCTCTGCAGACAATCGACTCAGACTGAGCCATGTTGTCGCCTCCGTCGACCGAATTGTGTTTTGGCCTTGGCGCGCCGAACTGCTTCATTACTGCGGCTGGACTGGGGGCTTCATCTTCTCAGAGTGCCGAACTCTCTGCTCGGCCACCTTGGGACCAGCCTGGGGGATGAACCTTGTCCCGCATCAAGCTCGGACCGCGTCATCAATGCCGAACACATTAACCAGCTAAGACGCTCTCATACTCAGAAACTTTTAGTTTTAAATTTTGTTTGGTGTGACCAAGCATTATACCTTTTTGGCACAAAGTTGTTTGTGACTAAGTTCCTTGTCAAAACTTTTTTTGCGCCGCACATATTCAAATACCCCATTTATTTTGGGGCTCCCTTGATGGAGCTTTTCCTCTTGCATATGATTATACTTGTACGGCTTCGTTCCTTGTTCGTGTATTACGCCACAATATGCACCATGTTGACTTAAGCGATTTGCAAGCTGGGTTGCCTGGCTCCTATGCTTATCCCTACGTTCCCAATTGTTCGGCTAGGGAGTAAAGGGAGCACCTCTACGATTGTCACGGTCGGTTCATCCGATCCGGACCTCAGACTGGGTGAAGCCGAAAGCCAGCACTCTTACTGTTTTCAACAATGGTCGGCACACAACGGAACTCATGAGTACAAAAAATCTATTGCACAAGTCTCATAATAATAATGAGCAACTGAAGAAAGGTATCGGTGGGGGCACTATTTTCTTTGAAGATGCTTCTTACACTTCGTTAGTAATATAACATAAGTTCCCTGAGCGCGCTTTGTTTGTTACAGCCTTATGGCCTGATTGCCTGGCTATTGGAAACACCGTCGATATTCTCAACAGGTGGAGTACATAACACTCTTCGGTCCTTGACCGAAGAGGGAGAAGCCGATGGTCGGTTAAGATGCGTTCAAAGTTTGGGTGAACATAGATATGATATAAGTACTTCGGTACGCACAATCATTATAACATAAAATTCTTTTACCCAAGTCACTTGGGGGCTCTTTAATTTATGTGAGCTGTTTTATAATAAGTGTTCTTCTTCCTAGTCACTGCAAAGTCTTTTTTCTATCACTCCTTTTTTCGACGCGAGTGTGTGGTCAATAGCCGGATTTCCCTCTCAAAGCCGCTAAAGTTTGCTAAAACTGGCCTAGCAAAAAGTACTCCGCCTTCGGGATAGGAGGTTGAAGCTGTAGGCTGACCCGCTTGAAGTCTTGAGATAGGATGTGTCATGTTCAAGCACGACAGAAGCACAATTTTTTTCCCTAAGACCAATTTTCTTATTAGCACCGAACAATTAATCTAGTTTGGACATTGAGTTTTTACTGACGTTTTTTGGTTTTCCAATCCTATGGCACTTTTCAACTATTTGTGTGTTTTCCGCATAAGTCTCGCAGTGCAACGCCGGACACCTTTAGAGATTCGGCAAAAATTCTCGGATATTGCTATATATGCATCGGTTTCAAATTGTGTCTTCGGTCGATAGTTGGGTTGCCCGGCTCCTGTGCTTGCCTCCTACATTCCGCTTTGTTCGGTTATGTGTGCAAAAGGAGAACCACTGCGATTGTGCTTCCAGCTCGCATGGTTAAGCACCTCGGTGGAGAAAGCCGAAAACTGACTGTCACAATAAGCATAAACTGGTCAGCGATCCGATGAGTATGTTAAATGACGGGTCGTTCATAACATTGGCCGAAGTGTTTACGGCATGACCTCGGCTGTCGCCGAACACTAAGCGGGGGGCTACTTGCTGACCTCCCAACTTTAAGCTCCTATGACTAAGTGAAAGTTATAAAGCCCACATATCTGATGGCCTCGTTTCCGCCAACACAACCGCCTTCGGGCACCGATACGTCGGCTAAGGGTTGTTTTGTTATTTCGGAAACACCCTGCGTAGCATCTACAAGGGGGTAGAAGCCGACGATGGGCCACTTTCAGATTATAAACGATCGCAACGGAAGTGCAAATTTGGGTTCATCTAGACCATAGAGTTTGGAAGCTTTCCCTGAACTAAATCACCAGTATTTTCCTCCCACATTGATCGGAGCTGAGGTTTCATGATCATGTTTAGCATGACGACCCAAAGAAAGGAACCAATAGCGGGACTATTTTCTTTGGATAGCGTTTCTTATGTTGAACAATAATATAACATGTTGCTCTGCGTACCTTTGTTTATAAAACCGTATGGCCGGATTGCCTTGTTTGTCGTAAAACTTTTCCCTCATCAAGGCTTCATAAAGTAGGACAAACACTCCTCAGCTTTTGGCCAAGGAGGTGGAAGCCAATGGTCGGTCAACAAAGTTTCTTACAATGCCGATCCGAGCATTAATGATGTACAGTACTTGGATACATAGAATCATTACACATAATTTGTGATTTTACTACGGATATCGATTCTTAATTCGGCCACTCGTGCCCACATTAAGGCTCGAGGGCTACTAGGCTTCGTGCTTATCATTTACAAATATTAAAGGGGCACATCGATCCCCTGATCTGGTGTTGCCACCCGACCAGTGGCTTGAGGGCTACTGCATTGACAATCCAATGCAGAAAATTTAAAGTGCAATATAGTTTTGGAGGAGATTATTATCCTCAGTTTGGTCGGCCGCACCCAACCTGAGTCTCAAGGACTTTGCACACCGCGTTTTTATTCCTAAGTATGCTGCTGAGCTGGGAATTGATCCTCAGGCTGATTTTATGCATCGACCTGAGTCTCAGGGCTACTAGGGTCAGCGGTTTGATTTTTTTCCTTCAAGAGCATCCCGGATATTAGGCCAATACGCACCTTGAGGGTACTGATATACATATACTGGCTATACATCTCGTCAGAGATTACATTGCACAATTCGAAATTAAATTAATAAAAATCAGCCCATGGCCAAGGTGGTGCACCACCTCGGAAGTAGTCCGGCATAAATCTCGGGCGCCAGTGGCCGGCTCCATAGCGGGCATTTCCGGTATTAAGCTTAGCTAAACTCTTTCAACTTTTTTGAACCTAGGTGATCTATGACACCTCGGATATAATCCGGCGTTGGAGCTCGGATATAGTCCGACGTTGGAGCTTGGACACAGCCCGGCGTTGGAGCTCGGATACATTCCGGCGTTGGAGCTCGGAAGCAGTCCGACGTTGGTGCTCGGCTGCAAAAGACACCTCGAATGCATTTTGGCGTTGGAGCTCGGACGCAAGAGGACACTGCCACCCGGGAACAAGGCATTGATAAAGGCCGTAAACTTAAAGGGTCTCCTCGGATACCCGACGTGTAAACTCTTCGGATGCACTTTAGCGATCCTCAAGATCAAAGATAAGGAGATTTGTTGAACCAGTTTCCAAGACCGACAACCAAAGATGAAGAACAGTTCGGAAGATTCGAGGAGCGTCCCAATCTTGAAGACCGGTTCAGGGGGCTACTAACGGTGTCCTGGACTAGGGGGTACTCACCACATCGTCTCCCGATCAGTTGGATTGGGCCGAGGACCCCCATGGCCGTATACTCATGGGCCAGTTCGGACAGTTGCCGCATACAAGGAAGATTCTACAAGACTTGGTGATCAAGACAAGGACTCCTCTCCCACCGGCGTATTCGGCTAGGACTCTTGTTATCCTAGGCCTCTGGTACATTATATAAACCGAGGCCAGGCTAGTCGATAGATTATTATGACATTACTCATCATACCTCTAGGGTTTAGACCACAACATATGATCTCGGGGTAGATCAACTCTTATAACCCCTATACTCGTTAAAGTCAATCAAGCAGGATGTAGGGTATTATCTCATCAAGAGAGCCCGAAGCTGGGTAAAATCTCGTGTTCATGTTACCATCGATCCTAAGACGCACAGCTTGGGATCCCCTACCCGAGATCCGCCGGTTTTGACACCGACATCCACCGAAAGAGTGGCTGGAATTCACTCCCCACAGAGGTAATCAAGCTCATTGTTTCGTGTGTGGACAATCTCAGTACCATGCCGCTCGCCGCGTGCTCGTCGGGGCTGTACCGTTTACTCAAGGCCCTCAGGCTGGAGCTTTTTAAGCCAGCTCCTTGCTTGCTGATGCCGCCTGATCTTCAGAAACAGCGTGTCATGCAGCATATCATAGGGTGGCGAGCATCAACCCCCTTGACTATGATCCGATCCCCATCAGCCTCAACTACATTAACGATATGTACTGGGTCGGCATGAACACGTCTTGGATGGTGCTCGTCGACGGTTGCGGCAGCTGGATGCTCGTGGAGGTCTACACCCGGCGATTGATCCCCCTTCCTTCGATTAACACTGAACTGCTTTGGCACCGCGGCCCAGAATACTCGGAATCTTACAGTAGCCAACATGATACCAAGTTTGATTTGCTGAAGGTTGTAATCTGCCAAGTGCCCACAAGATCTGTGAATTATAAAGACTTCAGGCTAATTGCATTCTTCAACCGCGGTCTCGTCTATCTGACAGGTCACTGCGGTAACTGGATAAATTTGCACGTCCATCGCAGGATCATACATCCTCCATGGTTCTCTGATGCCATTGAACACAAGGGCTTCATTTACGCTGTCGACTCCTTCTATGGCTAGACGTATTGCCGTCCTACTCCAGTCATCGCTACAAATGGTTGTACAGCAGTATGTTACTTTCCTATGATATCATGATGGCTTGCTTATATTACTGTCAACATTTACTGAAAAAATATTCATGCTCATAACATGTTGTTCTTAAGATTGACTAAATAAGAGCCCTTTTTTATTTGACTCCAACTTGATATGATTTTGTAGGCCGCCTGGTGTCCCTACCCTTCCTAATCCCAGAACCTTTCAAAGAAAAGCGGCATGACAGTTGCAGGTGATTCCTGGCTTGATCAGACGACGGCGAAAGATTGATGATCGTTCACACGTACCGGACATGTTGTTTCGCAGAATATAATCACAGTCACTACAAGGTCTTTGAGCAGGATCCCAGCTTCTCTGGGCCTTCAGGAATTTTTGACTGGAGGCTGGTAAGTAGCCTTGGTACATGCTCTCTGTTTGCCGGACTGAATTATCCGATTAACTAGGAGATAACCGACGGCAAGGATCATGTTGGCAGCACGGTTTCGTTCATCAGGAAAAACTGTGTGTACACAGCGTACCATGCGTCTCTGCATGCACCATACCCTGATATGTGCCACCACGCTCTGCAGCCCAAAGTAGGAGAGAGGGTCGCAAGTATCAGACTTTGACCTGCTGGCTGGAGTTTCCCCCGTCAGGCACCCATCTGGTTCAGGCCGTCAGCCAATCTCCACAGCTTAATAAATAGTAACGTCTAACTGAGCCAGTTAGTTAGATGCGTACACTTGTTCTTTTTTGGTAGCCCTTTTGTAATGATGGCTGATGTTTGGTTTGGAAGAGAGAGCTGCGTCTTCACTCTTCTGGCCTGCTTACTGATTTTGTTGCACCCCCAGCCCTGGTTGTTGCTGCTGTTGTTTTCAATGTACAATTAGTAGTATATTTCGTTTGTTGGTTGAATAAATGTGTTGTTAGAACGACAAACACAATGTTTTGGAAGTCGTTGCATGGTTCGATCCTTTAGTGCCCCGTACCGTACGTAGCTCATACTATTTTCCACTTATTGATAACATGCAGCACACTGATGAAGGCCCAATAGAGAAGCCCATAATTAACTAGAAGGGAGGCTCTCACATGAATCCGGCCCAGGTACATGCTCATGGTCCCCTAAACATAAATAAGTAAATAAATAAATAAAGCTAAATGCTCATGCACCAATTCTTTGGGAAAATAGGTAGCTCAGTATTTCTTTTCGAAGAATACCCAGGCTAGGCCTATTTGTTTTCTCCGAATTACTGGGCTGCAAATCTTTCAAGACGAGGAGGGATGCATTCCGTCCTGGACAAAGAGTATGGTCAATGTCTGTCAAAAGTAATATCAAAAGGGGTTGAAAATTCCAAAAAAAATATAGCAAATGGGATATTAGTTTGTTTTTTTGTTTTTGTTCTTCACTGATATCTTATACGTATTTCATTGGATTTAACATGACATAGTACTAATTTATTTTTAAATTTGTTTTAGTATGGCTATTAATTTTTGGATTAAGAATATTTCGTTCCTCATATGAATTAGAAAATGAGTAAAAATTATAAAAATAATAGCAAATGGGCTGTACACGCCATAGATTTTGAGGCTGACTTGTTTACGCAAGGCTTTGTCAGTGAACACACGATTCTAGCAGCAGTGACTGTTGGATATCCATCCAACGGCCGACGTGCTTCTTAAATCTCTGATCTTCCTGCTCTAGCCGCCTAAACTAGCGCCGGCGGGAGTGCCTACTCCCTCCTCTTGTGGCCCGCTGTGATGCCGCACAGACTTCCCTGGCCCACCCTACTCCCTCCGCTGGCCTGGCCGCACGCAATCAACTGCCTCCTTATTATGCGAAAAAATGATTCCTCCCACTGACATCTGGGGCGCACCGGTTGGGAGGCTGACCCGTGGGCCTACTAAGTTGATGCGTACGCAGGGCTTTTCAACTTAGTCAACAAACGATTCTAGGAGCAGTAACCATTGGATTTGAATCGAACGGTCCTATTGCTTCTTCAATCGCTGCTCTTCTTGCACCAGCCGCCTAAACCAGCGCCGGGGAGACCGCTTGCTCCTGCCTCCAGTGGCCGACTGTGTTGCCGTTGAGGACTCATCGCCTCTACTACTCCCGCCTCTAGCCAGGCCCTGTGGCGACGACAGCCTCACACCGCAGCCGTACCAGTGAACCCTTGTACTCCTCTCCGCGTGGGAATCCACTGCCGCGTCTTCCCCGACTCTGTGTCGTCCCCTTCCTAGGCCTCGTCGTCGTCCACTGCCTTGGTGCTCTCGGCACGGCGTGGTCAATGTGGTCAATGACATTCCATCGGAAGAGTAGTGTACGTGGAGAGGCTGACAGCTGGGTCCACGGCCACAGCCCAGTTTTCTTTGTGATTTGCCAAGTAAGTCGCTTTGTCAGGCCTGTTGGGCTGCAAATCTTTCAAGACGAGGAGAGCTTTCATTTGGCTGGCCGAGAAAATCGCCCATCAGTAATGAGAAATGGGTTGTACATTTTTAAAACACATCAAACCGGCAATTAGTTTCAAATATATTTTTTCCATTTTGAGATTTTAAATTACATTAATTTTTATGCGTGGAGAATTTGTTGGATTTTATATTGATATACATTTATTTTTAAAATCAGTTTGAATGTGAGTCAAAATTTCGGGATTAAAAACAGTTCGGACTGCACCGAAATATGCAAAATTTCGTATAATTTTTTAACCATGGCCACAATATGGGTTGTAATGCTAACAAAAAGAATATGGGCTCCAAAAAAAACCTTAAGAATTAGCGAATGGGCTGTAAATTATTAGAAATAATGGCAGATGGGTTGTACGCTGTTTTCCACGGATTTGAGGCTTTCCTAAAATAAAGGTTGACGCACAAGCAGTGACTGTTGGATGTCCATCGAACGGCCGTCGTGCTTCTTCAATCTCTGCTCTTCCTGCTCCAGCCGCTCAAACAAGCGCCGGCGGGACTGCCTGCTCCCTCCTCCCGCGGCCGGCTGCGCTGCCGCGCAGGCCTCACCGCCCCACCGTACTCCCATCACTGGCCTAGCCATCCCTCTACTCACCCACACCTGCTGTTATTCTCCAGCGACGGCAGATGAACCAGTAAACCCTCGTACAGTTGTACTCCCCTCCGCGTGGGAAACAACTGCCGAGTCTTCCCTGCCTCCGTGTCGTTCCCTTCCTAGGCCTCGCCGTCGTCCACTGCCCTAGTGCTCTCGGCGCGCCCTGGTCAACATGGTCAATGACCGACATGCATCTGAAGTGGACTGTACGTGGAGAGGCCGACAACTAGGTCCACGGACGCACGCAAGGAAATGCCTCCTTATTACGCCCAAAATATTGATTCCTCCACCTGACATCAGGGACCCACCGAAAGGGCCTCTGTATTTCGTGAAAAAATGTTACCGCCGCTGACAGCTCGGACCCACCAGCTATATCTTCGCACGCAAGGAAGTGCCTCCTTATTACGCACAAAAAATGAATACTCCCCCTATTAGCTGGGACCCAGTATAGTGACAGGCTGACTTGTGGGCCTACTAAGTTGACGGGGACGAAGGGCTTTGTCAACTTAGTCAATATGCACGATTCTAGCTCCAGTGACCGTATGATGTCCATCCAACGGTCGTAGTGCTTCTTCAACCTCTGGTCTTCTTGCTCCAGCCGCCCAAACCAGCGCCGGTCGTGCCTCGTGCTCTTGCCTTCCATGGCCGGCTGCGATGCGGCGGAGGCCTCACCACCCCCTACTACTCCCACCGCTGGCCAGGCCATCCCTCTACTCACCCACACCCCCTGTTATTCTGCAGCGACAGCAGCCTCACACCACAGCGAACCAGTGAACCCTCGTACTCCTCTACGTGTGGGCATCCACTGTCGCGTCTTCCCCGGCTCCGCGTCGTCCCCTTCCTAGGCCTCGCCGTCGTCCACCTCCCTGGTGCTCTCGGCGCGGCGTGGTCAACCTGGTCAATGAACGACTTCCATCGGACGTGGACTATACGTGGAGAGGCTGACAGCTGGGTCCACGGCCGCAGCAAGGAAGTGCCTCCTTATTACGTGCAAAATAATTATTCCTCCACCTAACAGCGGGGACCCATCGGACGGGCCACTGTATTTCGTGAAAAAACGTTTCCCCCTGACTGCTGGGACGCACCAGCTACATCTTCGCACGCAAGGAAGTGCGTCCAGGCAAAAAAACGATTCGCCCCCTGACTGCTGGGACCCACCAGCTACATCTTCATAGGCAAGGAAGTGCCTGACAGTCGGGACCCACCTGGTCGAAGCGTGCGTAGCGTTGTCATTCTGGTCGCGAACGTGTACGCACATATATACTGGTGGATATAGAGGCGCGCACGTAGCATGTACACGTACGTACAGCGGCCAGGGTGCAAGAAAGAAAATACGGCCACGTATGTGTACATACAGGCGGGGTCTCGAACGCCTACTCTCGCATACGTACGGCGAGGGCTCGTGTTCATGGGGAGGCAACGGAATGCGTCATGTTCATGGGGAGGCAACAGAATGCGTCGTGTTCATCGGGAGGCAACAGAACGCGTGGGAGCCAACTGGCTGGGTCGAAACGGAATGCGTGGTCGTGTTCATCGGGAGGGCTTGGACGGAACATGCGATGGAAACGAGGCCTGGCGTACCGCACAACGGAGGAAACGGCCTTGTGTTCGACTGGCCACATTCGAAACGGGATCCTGTTCATCGGGAGGGGTCTGGCTTACCGCAAAACGGAGGAAACGGACCTCCTATGGTCGAAACAGGGGTCCTGTTGATCGAGAGGGGTGTGGCATACCGCAAAACAGACAAAATGGACCTCCTATGGTCGAAACGGGGGTCCTGTTGATCGTGAGGAGTGTGGCGTACCGCAAAACGGATGAAACGGACTTGTGTTGGAGCGCTACGGCCGAAACAGGGGTCCTGTTCATCGGGAGGGGTGTGGCATACCGCAAAACGGGACTCCACGGGATACTGTTCATCTCCACCGTCGACCTCCTCCAGCCTCCACGGGTTACGATTCATCCACCGTCGACCTCCTCCAGCCTCCACCTGCGACTGTTCATCCACGGGCTCCTGTTCATCCAGCCTCCACCGCGCGCTACTCCACCAGCTACTGTTCAACCACCCCTCTCCACGGGCTCCTGTTCAACCACCCCTCTCCACGGGCTCCTGTTCAACCACCCCTCCGCGGGCTACTGTTCATCCACCCCTCCACCGTCTACTGTTCATCCAGCCCTCCACGGGGTCGTCATGTTCATCCAGCCCTCCACTCTACGGGGTCCTGTTCATCCAGAGGCAACGCCACCGCTCACTGTTCATCCAAACCCCCTCCCCCACAACGCTCATTGTTCATCCGGAGAGGCAGCATCCATTGGCTTCAGTTAGCAGCAGTAGCAAAGGAATCGCTCGATCGGGTTTAGTTAACAGCCATCGATCGATCGTTCGGGTTCAGTAACGCGTAGCCTGTAGTGCAATTGCTCGGGTTCAGTTAGAGCCCAACGCCTCGATCGGGTTCAGTTAGAGCCAACGCCTCGCACCCAGGCGCATACGTGTACGAGAGAAAAACACGCATCGCTCGGCCCCTGACCTTCCACCGTAACCGGGAACTCCCGGAAATTTTCCTCGCCCTCGCTTCTACCACGTGTTTTTCCGTCATGGACGGCCCAAAGAATGTCACGCGGCTGTGTCTCCGGCCCTCCTAGGACGAAAATCCCATTTTTTATCATGATTTTTTGTCATAGAAGTAGGAGCCCACCACATCTACGATGATACCGGGTTTTGTCACAATTATCGTCATAGAAGTGTCATATGTATGACAAAAAAATTTCGTTCGGCCCAAAATGTCACGGATGTGTCTTTTTTTGTAGTGACTATTGCTGCATCACCCTTTCCTCTTCAAGGAAAACCAACGCAAGCTCAAGACGTATCAATCATCCCAAAAAGTAATGTCTTAAATCAAAGGAGATTTTTTTTCTTTTGTTGGTATGTAAAGCTAGGTGGTATGTATTTAGCAACAATATAATTAGCATAGTCGGCATACCAAGGTGTACTATTAGAAACATTTATTGTAGCTAACTGTTCATCAGGAAAGCTATCATTAATAGGTTGTGGGCCATCAAGAATATTTTCAAGCCTAGACAGGTTATCAGCTACAGGGTTCTCTGCTCCTTTTCTATTAGTGACGTGCAAATCAAATTCTTGTAGTAGAAGAACCCACCTAATGAGTCTAGGTTTAGCATCTTTCCTTTCCATAAGATATTTTATAGCATTTTGATCGGTGTGAACAGTCACATCGGAATCAACAATGTAGGATCTAAATTTATCACAAGCAAACACCACTGCTAAGAATTCTTTTTCAGTAGTAGCATAATTTTGTTGAGCATTGTCTAGAGTTTTACTAGCATAATGGATAATATTTAATTTTTTAACGACTTTTTGTCCTAGAATAACACCAATAGCATAATCACTAGCATCACACATAATCTCAAAAGGTGAGTTCTAATCAGATGGTTGAACAACAGGTGCAGAAATTAAGGCTTTCTTGAGGGTTTCGAAGGCTTCCAAGCAATCATCATAAAAACAAAAGGAATAACCTTTTGCAAAAGATTTCTAAGAGGCCTAGAAATTTTAGAAAAGTTTTTGATAAATCTCCTATAGAAACCAGCATGACCAAGGAAACTACGAATACCTTTGATATCTTTAGGACATGGCATTTTCTCAATTGCATCAACCTTGGCTTTGTCCACCTCAATGACTCTTTCAGAAACTTTATGGCCCAAAACAATACCTTCGTTAACCATAAAGTGGCACTTCTCCCAATTCAGGACAAGATTTGTTTGCTCACATCTCTGCAAAACTTGATCAAGATTGCTTAAACAATCATCAAAAGACTTCCCATAAATAGAAAAGTTATCCATGAAAACCTCAACAATCCACAAAAATCAGAGAATATGGCAGTCATACATCTTCGAAAGGTAGCAGGTGCATTACATAGACCAAAACGCATACGTCTATAAGCATAAGTTCCAAAAGGACAAGTAAAAGTGGTCTTTTCTTGATCAGGTTGAGAAACAGGTATTTGTGAATAACCAGAATATCCATCAAGGAAGCAAAAATGTGTGTGCTTAGATAATCTTTCTAGCATTTGATCAATAAAAGGCAGAGGGTAATGATCTTTTCTAGTTGCTTTTTCTAGAATCAATTACTATTCTATAGCCGGTGACAATTCTTTGTGGAATAAGTTCATTCTAATCATTAGGAACAACAGTTATACCTCCCTTCATAGGGACACAATGAGCAGGACTTACCCATCTACTATCAGCTATAGGATAGATTATACCTGCTTCCAGAAGTTTCAATATTTCCATTCTTACCACTTCTTTCATCTTCAGATTTAACCGACGTTGGTGATCAACAATGGGTTTAGCATCAGGTTCCATATTAATCTTGTGCTGACATAAAGTGGGACTAATGCCCTTAAGATCATCAAGAGTATATCCAATAGCAGCTCGGTGCTTCCTTAGAACTTTCAATAATCTTTCTTCTTCATGTTTTGAAAGGTTAGCACTAATAATAACATGATATATCTTTTTCTCATCAAGATAAGCATATTTCAAAGTGTCTGGCAATTGTTTTAATTCAAACACATGGTCACCTTTAGGTGGAGGAGGACCTCCTAGAGTTTCATAGGTAGATTGTGTTTAAGAAGAGGTTGTTGTTTGAATAAGATTCTATCGATTTCATTTCTTTCATGCATATGCAAATCATTTACATGGTCTAGCAAATATTGTTCTAAAGGATTGGTAGGAGGTACAACAATAGAAGCAAGACCAATAATCTCATCCTTACTAGGCTAATCTTTCTTATGAGGTTTTCTACTAAACTTGGAAAAATTAAATTCATAGATTCATCACCAAAGCTAACACTGACAGCTTGTTTCTCACAATCTATTTTAGCATTGACTGTGTTCAAGAAAGGTCTACCAAAGATAATGGGACAAAAGTCATCTTGTGGGAAACGAAGAACAAGAAAATCAGTAGGTATTTTATTTTCCCACACAAGACTTCAACATCTCTAACAATCCCAATTGGCGATATACTATCTCTATTGGCAAGTTTAATAGTAACATCTATGTCTTCTATTTTAGCGGGTGCTATATCATTCATAATTTCTTCATATAAGGAAAAAGGAATATCACTCATGCTAGCACCTAAGTCACATAAACCATGATAACAATGATCTCCTATCTTAACTGAGACAACAGGCATGCCAACAACTAGTCTATGTTTATCTTTTTCATCGGGTTTGGTAATTCTAGCAGCTTTAGCATAGAAGTAAATAACATGCCCACCAATATTATGGACCAAGAGATCCTTAACCATATCAACACTAGGTTCAACTTTGATTTGTTCAGCTGGTTAGGTGTTCTAATATAACTTTTGGTCACCATAGTTGAAACTTTAGCATGTTCCTTCATCTTAAGAGGGAAAGGTGGTTTTTCACTATAAGTAGTGGGAACAACTGGGTCAACATTATAAATGATAGTTTCTTATTTAGCTTTTACCGGTTCTTTAATTTCTTCTTTAATTGGTGGGTGATATTTGAACCACTTCTCTTTAGGGAGATCAACATGAGTAGCAAAAGATTTACAAAAGGAAGCTACTATCTCAGAGTCATGTCTGTATTTAGTGCTAAACTTTTGTAAAGCATCGGTATTCAGAAAAGATTTAATACAATCAAACTTAGGTTCAATACCTGACTCTTTACCTTCGTCGGGTTCCCAATCTTCAGAGTTGCGTTTAATTCTTTCTAAAAGATTCCACCGGAATTCAGTAGTCTTCTTCATAAAAGAACTAGTACAAGAAGTATCGAGCATGGATGCGTTTAATTCTTTCTAAAAGATTCCACTGGAATTCAGTAGTATTCTTCATAAAAGAACTAGTACAAGAAGTATCGAGCATGGATTGATCATTATGAGAAAGCCGAGCATAAAAATTCTAAATAATAATTTCTCTTGAGAGCTCATGATTGGGTCATGAATATAACATTGACTTAAGCCTCTCCCAAGCTAGAGCGATACTTTCTCCTTCACGAGGCCAAAAATGATATATATATATATATATATATATATATATATATATATATATATATATATATATAATTGCGATCACGATGAACTAGATGCATAGGATAATTTTTTTTGATGGAATTCCAATTTCAACCGATTCTAGTTCCAAGATCCAATATCATCGCATAGCATATACCATGGCAATGCCTTTCCCTTCAAAGATAAAGGGTAAACCTTCTTCTTAGCTTCACCTCCGGGTAAACCTGCAAGCTTAAACAATCCACAAATTTCATCCACATATATCAAGTGCATATTAGGATGTTCGGTTCCATCTCCTGCATAAGGAGTAGCTAGCAGTTGTTCTACCATACCCGAAAGAATTTCATATTCAATATTTTCAGTAGGTGCAGTAGGTTGAGGGGTAACTAATTATGGTTCCGGTCGAGGTGAAGATACCTCGAACAAACCCCTCAAAAGATTGTTTTCCATAGTAACAAGTGACAATAAATGTCAGCACGTAGTAATAATTTTTCCTTACAAAAAGCGCTTCACTCCCTAGCAACGGCGCTTGAAAATAGCCTTGATGACCCACAAGTATATTGGATCAACTGTAGCCTTTTCGATAAGTAAGAGTGTCGAACCCAACGAGGAGCAGAAGTAAATGACAAGTGGTTTTCAGCAAGGTAATGTCTGCAAGTGCTAAAATTGTAAGTAACAGAGTAGTTTGATAGCAAGATAATTTGTAATGAGCAAGTAACGGTAGTAGTAACAAAAGTGCAGCAAGGTAGCCCAATGTTGGGAAACGTAGCATGCAATTTCAAAAAAAAATCCTACGCTCATGCAAGATCTATCTAGGAGATGCATAGCAACGAGAGGGGGAGAGTGTGTCCACGTACACTCGTAGACCGAAAGTGGAAGCGTTTGCTTAACACGGTTGACGTAGTCGAACGCCTTCTTGTTCCGACCGATCTAGTACCGAACGTAGGGCACCTCCGAGTCCCGCACACGTTCAACTTGATGACGTCCCTTGATATCTTGATCCAGCATATGGTCGAAGGAGTAGATGAGTTCTGTCAGCACGACGGCGTGGTGATGGTGATGGTGATGTGATCCGTGTAGAGCTTTGCCTAAGCACCGCGAGAATATGACCGGAGGCGTAAACTGTGGAGGGGGGCACCGCACACGGCTTGGAGCAATTGGTGTGTCTCATAGGGGCGCCCCCCGTATATAAAAGAGGGAGGGAGAGGAGGACGGCCTAGGCGCACCCCAAGTGGGGGGAGTCCCACTTGGACTCCTAGTGGGATTCGGTCCCCCCTTCCTTTCATTGGAGGGGGGAAGGGGGAAGGAGTAGGAGAGGGAGAAGGAAACGGGGGTGCCGCCCCCTCCCCTAGTCCAATTCACACTCCTCCCTTGGGGGGGGCACACCCACGTGGGCCGGTTTTCCTCCCTCCTATGACCCATATGGCACATATCTTTCCCCAGGGGGTTCCGGTAACCCCATCGGTACTTCGGTATGTACCCGATACACTCCGGAACTCTTACGGTGTCCGAATACTACCTTCCAATATATCAATCCTCTCGAGCATTTTGAGACTCCTCATCATGTCCATGATCTCATCCGGGACTTCGAACAACCTTCAGATACCAAAACACATAACTCATATAATACATATCATCATCGAACGTTAAGCGTGCAGACCCTACGGGTTCGAGAACTATGTAGACATATTCGAGACACCTCTCCGGTCAATAACCAATGGCGGAACCTGGATGCTCATATTGGTTCCCACATATTCTATGAAGATCTTTATCGGTCGAACCACTATGTCAACATACGTTATTCCCTTTGTCATCGGTATGTTACTTGCCCGAGATTCAATCGTTGGTATCTTCATACCTAGTTCAATCTCGTTACCGACATGTCTCTTTACTCATTCTGTAATGGATCATCCCGCAACTAACTCATTAGTCACACTGCTTACAAGGCTTCATATGATGTGCATTACCGAGAGGGCCCAGACATACCTCTCCGATACTCGGAGTGACAAATCCTAGTCTCGATCTATGCCAACCCAACAAACACCTTCAGAGATACCTGTAGAGCATCTTTATAATCACCCGGTTACATTGTGACATTTGATAGCACACAAGGCATTCCTCCGGTGTCCAAGAGTTGCATAATCTCATCATAGTCGGAGGAATATGTATTTGACATGAAGAAAGCCATAGCAATAAAACTAAACAATCATTATGCTAAGCTAACGGATGGGTCTTGTCCATCACATCATTCTCCTAATAATGTGATCCCGTTCATCAAATGACAACACATGTCCATGGCTAGAAAACTGGACCATCTTTGATCAACGAGCTAGTCTAGTAAAGGCATACTAGGGAGGCAATGTTTTGTCTATGTATTCACACATGTATCAAGTTTCCGGTTAATAAAATTCTAGCATGAATAATAGACATTTATCATGATATAAGGAAATATAAAATAACAACTTTATTATTGCCTCTAGGGCATATTTCCTTCAGTCTCCCACTTGCACTAGAGTCAATAATCTAGTTCACATCGCCATGTGATTTAACACCAATAGTTCACATTTGTATGTGATTAACACCCATAGTTCACATCGCCATGTGACCAACACTCCAAGGGTTTACTAGAGTCAATAATATAGTTCACATCGCTATGTGATTAACACCCAAAGAGTACTAAGGTGTGATCATGTTTTGCTTGTGAGAGAAGTTTAGTCAACGGGTCTGCCACATTCAGATCCGCATGTATTTTGCAAATTTCTATGTCTACAATGCTCTGCATGGAGCTACTCTAGCTAATTGCTCCCACTTTCAATATGTATCCAAATTGAGACTCGGGTCATCTAGATTAGTGCTAAAGCTTGCATCATCGTAACCCTTTACGATGAACTCTTTATCACCTCCATAACTGAGAAACATTTCCTTAGTCCTCTTAGGCAACTAAGGATAATTTTGACCACTGTCCAATGATCTACTCCTGGATCACTATTATACCCCCTTGCCAAAACTCATGGCAAGGCACATAATAGGTCTGGTACACAACATGGTATACTTTATAGAACCTATGGCTGAGGCATGACTTTCATTTTCACTCTATCTTCTATAGTGGTCGGGCATTGAGTCTGACTCAATTTCACACCTTGTAACACAGGCAAGAACCCTTTCTTGGACTGATCCATTTTGAACTACTTCAAAAATTTATCAAGGTATGTGCTTTGTGAAAGTCCTATCAAGCGTCTTGATCTACCTCTATAGATCTTGATGCCCAACATATAAGCAGCTTCACCGAGGTCTTTCATTGAATTTTTTTATTCAAGTATCCTTTTATGCTATCCAGAAATTCTACATCATTTCCAATCAACAATATGTCATCCACATATAATGAAATGCTATAGAGCTCCCACTCACTTTATTGTAAATACTGGCTTCTCCAAAAGTCTGTATAAAACCATATGCTTTGATCACCTCATCAAATCATATATTCCAACTCCGAGATGCTTGCACCAGTCCATAAATGGATCTCTGGAGCTTGCACACTTTGTTATCACTTTTAGGATCGACAAAACCTTCTAGTTGCATCATATACGACTCTTCTTTAAGAAATCCATTAAGGAATGCAGTTTTGACATCCATTTGCTAGATTTCATAATCATAAAATGCGGCAATTGCTAACATGATTCAGGCAGACTTAAGCATCGCTACAGGTGAGAAAGTCTCATCGTAGTCAACTCCTTGAACTTGTCGAAAACCTTTTGTAACAAGTCGAGCTTTATAGACAGTAACATTACCATGAACATTAGTTTTCTTCTTGAAGATCCATTTATTCTCTATGGGTTGCCAATCATCGGGCAGATCCATCAAAGTCCACATTTTGTTCTCATACATGGATCCTATCTCAGATTTCATGGCCTCAAGCCATTTATCGGAATCTAGGCTCATCATAGCTTCTTCATAGTTCGTAGGTTCGTCATGGTCAAGTAACATGACTTCCAGAATAGGATTACCATACCACTTTGGTGCAGATCATGCTCTGTTTGACCTACGAGGTTCTGTAGCAACTTGATTTGAAGTTTCATGGTCTTTATCATTAGCTTCCTCTCTAGTTGGTGTAGGCATCACAAGAACAGATTTCTCGGATGAGCTACTTTCCAAATTGAGAGTAGGTACAATTACCTCATCAAATTCTACTCCCCCCCCCCCCACTCACTTCTTTTGAGAGAAACTCCTTCTCTAGAAAGGTTCTATTCTTAGCAACAAAGATCTTGCCTTCGTACTTGTGGTAGAAGGTGTACCCAATTGTTTCCTCAGGGTATCCTATGAAGATGCACTTCTCTGATTTGGGTTTGAGCTTATTAGGCTGAAGCCTTTTGACATAAGCATCGCATCCCCAAACTTTATGAACTGGCAGCTTAGGTTTGTTGCCAAACCATAGTTCATACGGTGTCATCTCAACGGATTTTGACGGTGCCCTGTTTAATGTGAATGCAACTGTCTCTAATGCATAACCCCAAAACGATAGTGGTAAATCGGTAAGAGATATCATAGATCGCACCATATCTAATAAAGTGTGATTAGTATGTTCGGACACACCATTATGCTGTGGTGTTCCAGGTGGCGTGAGCTGTGAAACTATTCCACATTGTTTTAAATGAAGGCCAAACTCGTAACTCAAATATTCACCTCCATGATCAGATCATAGAAACTTTATTTTCTTGTTACGATGATTCTCCACTTCACTCTAAAATTCTTTGAACTTTTCAAATGTTCCAGACTTGTGTTTCATTAAGTAAACATACCCATATATACTTAAATCATCTGTGAAGGTCGGAAAAGAATGATACCCACCACGAGCCTCAACACTCACCGGACCACATACATCGCTATGTATTATTTCCAATAAGTCATTACCTCATTCCATTGTTCCGTAGAACAGAGTTTTAGTCATCTTGCCCATAAAGCACGATTCGCAAGTATCAAATGATTCACGATCAAGTGATTCCAAAAGTCCATCTTTATGGAGTTTCTTCATGTGCTTTACACCGATATGACCCAAATGGCAGTGCCACAAATAACTTGCACTATCATTATCAACTTTGCATATTTTGGCATCAATATTATGAATATGTGTATCACCACGATCAAGATTCAACAAAAATAGACCACTCTTCAAGGGTGTATGACTATAAAAGATATTACTCATATAAATAGAGCAACCATTATTCTCTAATTAAATGAATAACCATCTCGCACTAAACAAGATCCAGATATAATATTCATGCTCAACGCTGGCACCAAATAACAATTATTCAGGTCTAAAACTAATCCCGAAGGTAGATGTAGAGGTAGCGTGCCAATGACGATCACGTCGACCTTGGAACCATTCCCGACGTGCATCATCACCTGTTCCTTAGCCAATCTTCATTTGATCTATAGTCCCTGTTTCGAGTTACAAATATGAGCAACCGAATTGGTATCAAATACCCAGGCACTGCTACAAGAATTATTAAGGTACACATCAATAACATGTATATCAAATATACCTTTGTTCACTTTGCCATCCTTCTTATCCGCCAAATACTTGGGATAGTTCCGCTTCTAGTGGCCAGTCCCTTTGAAGTAGAAGCACTCAGTTTCAAGCTTGGGTCCAGCTTTGGGTTTCTTCCCATGAGTGACAACTTGCTTGCCATTCTTCTTGAAGTTCCCCTTCTTACCCTTGCCTTTCTTCTTGAAACTAGTGGTCTTGTTAACCATCAACACTTGATGCTCCTACTTGATTTCTACCCCCGCAACCTTTAGTATTGCAAAGAGCTCGGGAATAGTCTTTTCCATCCCTTGCATATTGAGTTCATCACGAAGCCTTTGTAGCTTGGTGGCAGTGATTGAAGAACTTTGTCAATGACACAATCATCTGGAAGATTAACCCCCAACTGAGTCAAGTGATTATGGTACCCAGACATTCTGAGTATGTGCTCACTAACAGAACTGTTCTCCTCCATCTTGCAGCTATAGAACCTGTTGGAGACTTCATATCTCTCAACTCGAGCATTTGCTTGAAATATTAACTTCAACTCATGTAACATATCGTATGGTACATGACGTTCAATACGTCTTTGAAGTCCCGATTCTAAGCCGTAAAGCATGGCACACTTAACTAACGAGTAGTCATCAACACGCGGCTGCTAGACATTCACAATGTCTGCAATTGCTGGGGCAGGTGGTACACCTAGCGGTGCATCAAGGACATAATTATTTTGTGCAGCAATGAGGATAATTCTCAAATTACGGACCCAGTCCATGTAGTCGCAACCATCATCTTTCAACTTAGCTTTCTCTAGGAACACATTAAAATTCAAGGGAACGGTAGCACAGGCCATTGATCTACAACATAGATACGCAAAAACTATCAGGACTAAGTTCATGATATATTAAGTTCAGTTAATCATATTACTTAAGAACTCCCACTTAGATAGACATACCTCAAGTCATCTAAATGATACGTGATCCAAATCAACTAAACCATGTTCGATCATCACGTGAGATGGAGTAGTCATCAATGGTGAACATCTCTATGTTGATCATATCCACTATATGATTCACGTTCGACCTTTCGGTCTCTAGTGTTCCAAGGCCATGTCTGTACATGCTAGGCTCGTCAAGTTTAACCCGAGTATTCTGCATGTGCAAAACTAGCTTGCACCCGTTGTATTTGAATGTAGAGCTTATCACACCTGATCATCACGTGGTGTCTCGGCACAAAGAACTTTTGCAACGGTACATACTCGGGGAGAACACTTACACCTTGAAATTTAGTTAAGGGATCATCTTATAATGCTACCTCCGTACTAAGCAAAATAAGATGCAAAAAGATAAACATCACATGCAATCAAAATATGTGACATGATATGGCCATCATTGATAACCCATGAGTATAGGGGATCGTTTGTAGCCTTCTTTGATCAATAAGAGTGTCGAACCCAATGAGGAGCTAAAGGCACAACAAATATTCCCTCAAGTTCTATCGACCACCGACACAACTCTACGCACACTTGACGTTTGCTTTACCTAAAACAAGTATGAGATAATTTTGCAGGAATAAAACTACGAGTACTTTGCGAGTATAAAACTACGAATAAATTGCGAGGTAATAAAAGTGGATAGCTTTTGTCAACAAGAAAGTCATTTGTCCCTAGGAAATCGATAACAAGTACAGGTAATCATCCTTGCAATTTTATATGAGGGAGAGGCATGAGCTAACATACTTTCTCTACTTGGATCATATGCACTTATGATTGGAACTCTAGCAAGCATCCGCAACTACTAAAGATCATTAAGGTCGTGAAACCCAACCATAGCATTAAGTATCAAGTCCTTTGTATCCCATACGCAACAACCCACCTACTCGGGTTTACGCTTCTGTCACTCTCGCAACCCACCGTAAGCGAATCATGAACATATTGTAACACCCTACAGCTGGGGGCCCTCACATTTGTGCAAGACGGAGGGCACCGCAGGACAGCACCATAAATAAAATATACAATCATACCAACCAAGATCACGATTAACCCATAGGACAAAACGGATCTACTCAAACATCATAGGATAACCATAGATCATTGGGAAATAATATATGGAGTTGAGCACCTTGTTTAAGTAGAGATTACAGCAGGGAGAAGGGGTGTTACACCGCTGCATAGAGGGGAGAGAGTTGGTGATGACGGTAGCAAGATTGTTGATGTAGATCGTCGTCACGATCCTAGCCCCGGCGGCACCCCGACGCCACCCGGAGAGAGGGGTAGAGAGCCCCCTCCTTCTTCTTCTTCCTTGGCCTCCCCCTAGATGGGAGGAGGGTCCCCCCTCTGGGCCATGGCCTCCATGGCGGCAGAGGGCCGGGAGCCCCTTCGATATTGGATCTCCCTCTCTGTTCTCTTCTGTTTCGCGCTCCCGAGGTCTGGCCCTTCACGGTTTCTTAAACTCCCGGAGATCTGTAACTCCGGTTGCGCTGATCTTTTTACACAATTTTTTTCCGGATATAAGCTTCCTTGCGCCCGAAGTATAGCTCCAACCAATGTTCAAGGAGGGCACGATACACCAGGGCATGCCTGGGCCTGGTGGAGCGCCCTAGTGGGTTGTGGTGGCCTCGGGCCTCCGTTTATGTTGATTCCACCTCGTAAAATTCACAAGTATTCCAAAATAATTCTCCATAGAGTTTCATCACGTTTGGACTTCGTTTGATATGGATTTTTTGTGATACAAAAACATGCAACAAACAGGAACTAGCACTAGGCACTGGAGAAGTAAGTTAGTCCAAATAAATCATATAAAAAGTTGCCAAAAGTATGTAAAAGTTGAATAATATTGGCATGAAACAATCAAAAATTATAGATACAACGGAGACGTATCAGCACCCCCAAGCTTAACAAGCTTAATTCCTAGTCGTCCTCGAGTAGGTAAATGATAAAAAAGATAATTGTTGATGTGGAATGCTACCTAGCATAAACTTGATCATATATCTAGTCATGGCATGAATATTAAGACATAAGTGATTCAAAGCAATAGTCTATAATTTGACATAAAGACATCAATACTCAGGCATCCCAACAAACAATCATGTCTTTCAGAATATCAACGCTAAAGAAAGCTATCCCTACAAAATCATATAGTCTTGTCATGCTCTATCTTCCTAACACAAAGTATAAATCATGTACTATCCCAGTGTCACCCAAGCAATTGTTTCATACTTTTTAACGCGCTTCAGCTTTTTCAACCCTCACGCAATACATGAGCACAAGCCATGGATATAACACTATGGGTGGAATAGAGTATGATGATAGGGGTAAATATAAAGAAGACAAAAAAGTAAGAAAGTCTCACATCAAAGCGGCTAACCAACGGGCTATGGAGATGCCCATCAATTGATATCAATGCGAGGAGTAGAGATTGCCATGCAACAAATGCGCTAAGAGCTATAAGTGTATGAAAGCTCCATATGAAAACTAAGTGGGTGTGCATCTAATCATATAATGAAATATTCCCACTAGTATATGAAAGTGACAACATATGAGACTCTCCATATGAAAAACATGGTGCTACTCTGAAGCACAAGTGTGGTAAAGGATACTAACAATGCCCCTTCTCCTTTGTTTATCGGTTCATTTTATTTATTTTTTCTTTTCCCTTCTTTTCTCTCATTGTCCAGAGTCTCGTCCCGACTTGTGGGGGAATCATAGTCTCCATCATTCTTTCCTCACTGGGGCACTGCTCTAAAAATGAATAATGATGATCATCACACTTCTATTTTCTTATAACTCAAAAGAAATAAAAATTAAAACTCGATACCTATAACAAAGTATGATTCTATATGAATGCCTCTGGCAATGTACCAGGATGTGCAATGATCTAGCATAACATGTATAAAAATGATGCACGGTGGCTGAGCCACAACTACTATGTCAGCTATACGATCATGCAAAGCAATATGACAATGAATGCTCAAGTCATCAAACGGAAGCGGTGGAAGTTGCATGGCAATATATCTCGGAATGGCCATGGAAAAGCCATAATAGGTAGGTATGGTGGCTGTTTTGAGGAAGATATAATAAGGCTTATGTCTGATAGAGCGTATCATATCACGGGGTTTGGATGCACCGGCAAAGTTTGCACCGACTCCCGAGGTGAGAGAGGGCAATGCACGGTGCTAGCAAATTGCGGAAAGGTAAGAGTGCGTATAATCCATGGACATCACATTAGTCATAAAGAACTCATATACTTATTGCAAAAGTTTATTAGCCCTCGAAGCAAAGTAATACTACCCATGCCCCTAGGGGGGAGGTTGGTAGGAGTTAACCATATCGCGCCCCCGGCCTTCACACAAAGATAGACAATCAAGGATAAATTGTGCTCCAAATTTCATAGCATAACGAGAGACTATACGTGCATGCTTCGGGAATCACAAACCTTAACACCAATATTCTTACCAACCACAACCGTTTACTAGTACTTCCCACATATTCCATCTCTATATCGCAAAACTATTGCAAGGAATCAAACATATCATATTCAGTGATCCATAAGTTTTATGTAGGATTTTTATGACTAACCACGCAAATGACCAATTCCATTTGTCTCTCTAAATAGATATAAGTGAATCATGAGCGTTTAATTATTTCTACAAAAGTTCATGCTCTAACAAATATAAGTGAAGCAAAGTAGCATTCTACGAACATCGGTTTTCTATGTGAAGAGAAACAGGCAATCCACACTTCAAATGATATAAGTGATGCACATGAAGCATTCTATAAAGCCATACTAAAAAGATATAAGTGAATTTCAATGAGAATTCAATAAATCAACCATGGACTATCTCATACCAGCATGGTGCATAAAAGAAAAATGAAAAGTAGATGCAAAAGACGCTCCAAGATTTGCACATATCACATGAACGAAACGAAGACAAAAACATACCGATACTTGTTGAAGCAAGATGGGATGCCTTCCAGGGCATCCCCAAGCTTAGACACTTGAGTATACTTGAATATTTACTTGGGGTGCCTTGGGCGTCCCCAAGCTTGAGCTCTTGCCTCTCCTCCTTCTCCTCATATCGAGACCTCCTCGATCTTTGATCACTTCATCCACACAAAACTCAACAGAAAGCTTGGTAAGATCCATTAGTATAATAAAGCAAATCTACTCAAAGTACTGTTGCAAACCAATTCATATTTTGTTTTTGTGCTGTAGCTACTGTAATATAACTTTTCCATGGCTTATACTGCCGATAAAAATTGATAGTTTCATCAAACAAGCAAAACAATGCATCAAAAACAGATTCTGTCTTAAAGAGGACAGTCTATAGTAATCTGAACATCTACCATACTTCTGGTACTCAAAACATTCTGAAAAAATTATGAAAAAATAAAAAATTTGTATAGCAAGACTGTGCAAAAAGTTTCAAAAATGTTTGATGTTCCAGTAAAAAAATGTAAAATCATGCGCTACAGCCAAAGTTTC
This sequence comes from Triticum dicoccoides, assembly GCF_002162155.2. Lineage (NCBI taxonomy): Eukaryota > Viridiplantae > Streptophyta > Magnoliopsida > Poales > Poaceae > Triticum > Triticum dicoccoides. The sequence goes on along the minus strand of NC_041383.1, from coordinate 731,912,521 downwards.
TATTACTGCACCGCACATACCAACAAGCAATCTACCCATCCTAAAGGCAAATCTTGGCACATTATTTTTATAATACAATGGAATTTTATAAGGGGATAATTATTTTTGTGAGAATCTTCATGAAAAATTCTACATTGTTTCCATGAGCATGAACACAAGTGTTCAAGGTCGACCCTCACTTCCGCAATGCATCACGTTTCAATCGCTTCTCTCTTGTGAAAAGTTTTAAGTTTCCCTCTATATTTTTTTTGTTTTTAAACTTTAAAAGCACTCAACAGAAATAAACGACTCTCTAAAACTTCCGGGTTGTCTCCCTGGCAGCGCTTTCTTTAAATCCATTAAGCTAGGCATACAGTGCTCAAGTAATGGATCCACCTGAATCCCAAGGTATATCAAAGCCAATTTTAATTAGCAATGATTTGGCATTTAGTAGTGAGCACAAAGCAACATATATCATGCAATGACAAAGTCTAACTCTCTTCATATGAATCGGCATGTCATACAAGAATAATTCATGCACATCAAGTAAAGGCCAATACATAGCATAAGCAGTTTCTTGCAAGTTTATCATGGTGGAAACATAGAGAGGTGGAGATGTAGTTCCTCTCTCATAATAATTGCAAGTAGGAGCAGCAAGCATATGCATATTATATTCATCAAAATTATCACGTGCAACGGTAAAAGGCAACCCAACAATATAATCCTTAACAAGTGCAAACTTCTCCGATATAGTGTAGTTGGGAGAATTCAAAAAGATAATAGGACAATCATGTGTGGGTGTAGTAGTAGAAATTTCATTCTTAACATAAGGGACAATAGCAAGTTCATCTCCAATAGCATAATTCATATTGGCATCTTGGCCACAAGCATAGCAAGCATCATCAAAAAGGGGTGTTTCAAACGAATCAACGGGATCATAGCAATTACCATAGCATTCATCCTTCGGTAAGAATGAAGGGGGATTAAACAATGTATGAGTTGAAGAGTTACTCTCATTAGAAGGTGGGCACGGGTAGCTAATCCGCTCTTCCTCCTTTTGTTCTTCACTCTTCTCATCATCTTTTTCATCCAATGAGCTCACAGTTTCATCAATTCCTTCTTCCATAGACTCCTGCAAAATATTAGTCTCTTCTTGGACAGCAGAGACTTTCTCAATAACAGCATCAGTATCAGAATTGTATTTATAGTTATCATAGCAATATTTAAGGATAGCAAAATTTTCAGGTCTATAAACTGAATCATCAAAATCTTCAAACTTTTCAAACAAAGATTCAATTTCATAAGCACCCTTAAAAGCAACAAATTCTTTTATTCGTTCCACATCATAGTAATCATATCTACCATTGGCATAAGAAGCCAAGGTTTCATTATCATTAAATTTGCATGAAAAGGGAAGATGGGGAGCGTTCATCCTAGAGCAACAAGTATAATCATATCTCAAGCATAAATCCCGAGCATACCAATGCAACATATAAATTTGATCCCATAAAAGTTTCCCTTTTTGTGTCAAACGATAATCCCTAAATATTCATGTTGATCCAACGTTACTCCCATTATCAAGTTGAATGGGGTTTTCTCAGGATTATCAAAGTAGTGCATAATATTTTTCACATAATGCGCATTGAGGGTTTTAGGAGGTTCCCCATCTCCATGAGTAGCAAGTACAACTAATTTTTTTGGTGTTCCGTGTTCCAGATCTATAACTAAAGATAGAGAACAACTTAGAACAGGAAATAAAAACTACTTAGTGATAAAGCAAACAAGCACACACAAGAATATTCACCCCACGCTATTGCTCCCTGGCAACGGCGCCAGAAAAAGGTCTTGATAACCCACAAGTATAGGGGATCATTTGTAGCCTTCTTCGATAAATAAGAGTGTCGAAACCAACAAGGAGCTAAAGGTGGAACAAATATTCCCTCAAGTTCTATTAACCACCGATACAACTCTACGCACACTTGACGTTTGCTTTACCTAAAACAAGTATGAAACTATTTTGCAAGAATAAACTACGAGTACTTGGCGAGAATAAAACTATGAATAAATTGTGAGGTAATAAAAGTGGATAGCTTTTGTCAACAAGAAATTCATTTGTCCCTGGGCAATCGATAACAAGTACCGGTAATCATCCTTGCAATCTTATATGAGGGAGAGGCATGAGCTAACATACTTTCTCTACTTGGATCATATGCACTTATGATTGGAACTCTAGCAAGCATCCGCAACTACTAAAGATCATTAAGGTCATGAAACCCAACCATAACATTAAGTATCAAGTCCTCTTTATCCCATACGCAACAACCCACCTACTCGGGTTTAAGCTTCTGTCACTCTCGCAACCCACCATAGGCAAATCATGAACATATTGCAACACCCTACAGTGGGGGGGCACGTTTGCGCAAGACGGAGGGCATCATAGGACAACACCATAAATAAAATATACAATCATACCAACCAAGACCACGATTAACTCATAGGACAAAACGGATCTACTCAAACATCATAGGATAACCATAGATCATTAGGAAATAATATATAGAGTTGAGCACCATGTTTAAGTAGAGATTATAGCGGGGTGAAGGGGTGTTACACTGCTGCATAGAGGGGGAGAGAGTTGGTGATGACGGTAGCAAGATTGTTGATGTAGATCGCCGTCACGATCCTAGCCCCGCACCACCTTGAGAGAGGGGTAGAGAGCCCCCCTCCTTATTCTTCTTCCTGGGCCTCCCCCCTAGATGGAAGGAAGGTCCCCCCTCTGGGCCATGGCCTCCGTGGAGGCGGAGGGGCGGGCGCCCCTTCGATATTGGATCGCCCTCTCTGTTCTCTTCTGTTTGGTGCTCCCGTGGTCTGGCCCATCACGGTTTCTTAAATTCCCAGAGATCCGTAACTCCGATTGCGCTGATCTTTTTACACATTTTTTTCATATATAAGCTTACTTGCGCCTGAAGTATAGCTCCAACCGACGTTCGAGGAGGGCACGATACACCAGGGCGCGCCTGGGGCTGGTGGAGCGCCCTGGTGGGTTGTGGTGGCATCGAGCCTCCATTTATATTGATTCCACCTCCTAAAATTCACAAATATTCCAAAATAATTCTCTGTAGAGTTTCATCACGTTTGGACTTTGTTTGATATGGATTTTCTGTGATACAAAAACATGCAACAAACAGGAACTGGCACTAGGCACTGGATAAGTAAGTTAGTCCTAATAAATCATATAAAAAGTTGCCAAAAGTATGTAAAAGTTGAATAATATTGGCATGAAACAATCAAAAAATTATAGATACGACAGAGACGTATCAATCATCATCTTGTGCTTTTTATGTCCATCACCAAAGCAATGTCATGATCTCCATCGTCATCGGCTTGACATCTTGATCTCCATCGTAGCGTAGTTGTCGTCTCGCCAACTATTGCTTCTACGACTATCGCTACCGTTTAATGATAAAGTAAAGCAATTACATGGCGTTTGTATTTCATACAATAAAGCGACAACCATAAGGCTCCTTCCAGTTGCCGATAACTTTTAGAAAACATGATCATCTCATACAACAACGTATATCACATCATGTGTTGACCATATCACATCACAACATGCCCTACAAAAACAAGTTAGACATCCTCTACTTTGTTGTTGCAAGTTGTACGTGGCTGCTACAGGGTTCTAGCAAGAACCATACTTACCTATGGTACAAAAACCACAACGGTGATTTATCAAGTTTACTATTTAACCTTCACAAGGACCGGTCGCAGTCAAATTCAATTCAACTAAAGTTGGAGAAACAGACACCTGCCAGCCACCTTTATGCAAAACTAGTTGCATGTCTACCCGTGGAACCAGTCTCATGAACATGGTCATGTAAGGTTAGTTCGGGCTGCTTCATAGAACAATATCGCCGAATCAAAATAAGACATTGTTGGTAAGCAGTATGATGATCACCGCCCACAACTCCTTGTGTTCTACTCGTGCATATCATCTACGCATAGACCTGGCTCGGATGCCAATGTTGGGAAACGTAGCATCCAATTTCAAAAAAAATCCTACGCTCACGCAAGATCTATCTAGGAGATGCATAGCAACGAGAGGGGGAGAGTGTGTCCACGTACCCTCGTAGACCGAAAGCGGAAGCGTTTGCTTAACACAGTTGATGTAGTTGAACGTCTTCTCATTCCGACCGATGGAGTACCGAACGGACGGCACCTCCGAGTTCTGCACACATTCAGCGCGATGACGTCCCTCAAGCTCTTGATCCAACATAGGGTCGAAGGAGTATATGAGTTCCGCTAGCACGACGGCATGGTGACGGTGATGGTGATGTGATCGGTGCAGGGCTTCGCCTAAGCACCGCGAGAATATGACCGGAGGCGTAAACTGTGGAGGGGGCACTGCACACGGCTTGGAGTAATTGGTGTGTCTCATAGGGGTGCCCCTCGTATATAAAGGACGGAGGGAGAGGAGGTCGGCCTAGGCGCGCCCCAAGTGGGGTGGAGTCCCACTTAGACTCCTAGTGGGATTCGCCCCCCTTCCTTTTACCGGAGGGGGAAAGGGGGAAGGAGTAGGAGAGGGAGAAGGAAAGGGGGGTGCCGCCCCCTCCCCTAGTCCAATTCGGACTCCTCCCTTGGGAGGAGGGGGGCGCCACACCCACGTGGGCTGGTTTGCCTCCCTCCTATGGCCCATATGGCCCATATCTTTCTCTCGGGGGTTCCGGTAACCCCTTCGGTACTCCGGTATGTACCCGATACATTTCGGAACCCTTCTGGTGTCTGAATACTACCTTCCAATATATCAATTTTTACCTCTCGACCATTTCGAGACTCCTCGTCATGTCCGTGATCTCATCCGGGACTTCGAACAACATTCGGTCACAAGAACACATAACTCATATATTGCATATCGTCATCGAACGTTAATCATGCGGACCCTATGGGTTCGAGAACTATGTAGACATATCCGAGACACCTCTCCGGTCAATAACCAATGGCGGAACCTGGATGCTCATATTGGTTCCCACATATTCTATGAAGATCTTTATCGGTCGAACCACTATGTCAACATACGTTATTCCCTTTGTCATCGGTATGTTACTTGCCCGAGATTCGATCGTTGGTATCTTCATACCTAGTTCAATCTCGTTACCGACATGTCTCTTTACTCATTCTGTAATGGATCATCCCGCAACTAACTCATTAGTCACACTGCTTGCAAGGCTTCATATGATGTGCATTACCGAGAGGGCCCAGACATACCTCTCCGATACTCGGAGTGATAAATCCTAGTCTCGATCTAGGCCAACCCAACAAACACCTTTGGAGATACATGTAGAGAATCTTTATAATCACCGAGTTACGTTGCGACGTTTGATAGCACACAAGGCATTCCTCCGGTGTCCCGGAGTTGCATAAGCTCATAGTTGGAGGAATATGTATTTGACATGAAGAAAGCAGTAGCAATAAAATTGAACGATCATTATGCTAAGCTAACGAATGGGTCTTGTCCATCACATCATTCTCCTCATGATTGAAGGAAATATGCCCTAGAGGCAATAATAAAGTTATTATTTATTTCCTTATTTCATGATAAATGTTTATTATTCATGCTAGAATTGTATTAACCAAAAACTTAGTACATGTATGAATACATAGACAAAACATATTGTCCCTAGTATGCCTCTAGTTGACTAGCTTGTTAATCAAAGATGGTTATGTTTCCTAACCATAGACATGTGTTGTAATTTGATGAACGGGATCACATCATTAGGAGAATGATGTGATGGACATGACCCATCCATTATCTTAGCATTATGATTGTTACACTTTCATTACTACTGCTTTCTTCATGACTTATACAAGTTCCTTAGACTATGAGATTATGCAACTCCTGAATACCGGAGGAACACTTTGTGTGATATCAAATGTCACAACGTAAATGGATGATTATAAAGATGCTCTACAGGTGTCTCCAAAGGTTTGTTGGGTTGGCATAGATTGAGATTAGGATTTGTCACTCCGTGTTTCGGAGTGGTATCTCTGGGCCCTCTCGGTAATACTCATCACTATAAGCCTTGCAAGCATTGTGACTAATGAGTTAGTTGCGGGATGAAGTATTACGGAACGAGTAAAGAGACTTGCCATTAACGAGATTGAACTAGGTATGATGATACCGATGATCGAATCTCGGGCAAGTAACATACCGATGACAAAGGGAACAACGTATGTTGTTATGCGGTTTGACCGATAAAGATCTTCGTAGAATATGTAGGAGCCAATATGAGCATCCGGGTTCCGCTATTGGTTATTGACCGGAGATGTGTCTCGGTCATGTCTACATAGTTCTCTAACCCATAGGGTCCGCACGCTTAACATTCGATGACGATTTGTATTATCAGTTATGTGTTTTGATGACCGAAGTGTTCCGGAGAAATTTCAGATAAAACTGGAGTGTCGGAGCGTTACTGGAACCCCCCAGGGGAACTAATGGGCCACATTGGGCCTTAGTGGAGAGAGAGAGGGGCGGCCAGGTCAGGCCTCGCGCCCCCTCCCCCTTGGGTCCGATTGGACTAGGGAAGGGGGCGGCGCCCCCCTTTCCTTCTCCCTCTCCCTCTGCTTCCTTCCCCCTCTCTCCCTCTTGGTGGAATCCTACTAGGACTAGTAGAGTGCCCGTGCGTTGCCACGGGCTCTTGAAATAGTTTGCAAGAGTTACATATTAAATTTCAAATGGACAAACAATATAACATAAACACAATTATTGAATAATTAAAGTCCATTTTTGCAATGTAAATTGATAAAAAAAAGAAAGATTAACGACATGTCCATGTAACAAACTGAGCGATGTTTCAACTAAACATCTATTACAAAACTATCAATATCTAGATGATGCGTTTAAAAAATTCGTTAGTAGAACGCCCGGTGCGTTGCTACGGGCATACACATGATTAAGGTCGTCTCTGAGGTCGAAAGTCATTTCTCCCTCATACGTCCGGGTGTGTTCGGACATCAAACGGGCACCCAACGGCCTCCCCAAAATTCAACGTCGACAGTCCAGGCTCATCCAAATCTAACCCATGTGTGGGGAAGAAATGTGGTTGTCCATACTATCTCATGTTATCACCAAACGTGGTCCCAACACAAAAACCCCATCCCACGACGCACCCTTCACTTTTCCTGCCAGACCCTCCACTTCCTGCTCGGTTTCTCGCCGTACGGGACAGTTCTCGCTGGAGCCCTCTCCTTGAAAACCAGTGACACCCACCTCACCTTGGCCATGTCGCTGTCTCTCCTTCACACCGTACTTCCCCATGGACAGCCAAGGAGAAGTCCCCCGCCAACCGCCCCACTCTCCGCCCTGATCCCCTCCCCCCGTGTCCGTGCTGATCCGCCATTGCCATCAAGGGGGAGGAGGCGTGCGCCGCCCTTGACGCCCCCCGAGCCAAGAAGGCAGATCCAATGTATCCTGGGCCATTGTCACGTTGTAACATACAGTTGAATATCATGCATTACTACAAAATAAAAATATGATGTCTTTTGTTGGACATGCAACACATACACACCACTGTTTCCGTTATTAACTCTTGAAGAAACTAACAAATGCATTTACCCTTTTATCGTAACTAAAAAATTGTATGACTTGATGAAAAAATATATGAACCGCTCGCTCATACAATTTGCTGGAAAGCTATCTTTAATGCACAATTGACCACATTTTGTGATGTAGAAAAATTATTCCGCTCAGTCAGCCATAACCGAACAGACCAACCCAAACCCCCATCCCACTCACTCTCATCCCTCACTCTTATCACAAAATCCACTAAGTCATGTTCCAAGTGAGCCAGTGATCGCCGCCGCCGTATTTGATCCATAATAAGGGACAAGGGCCGCAACCACCTTCCCATCTTAGTGCTAGTACCTCCTAGTTCTATACTGGACCCACCTTTCATCCGGGATCTACCATGATGGCACCACACTCATGCATTGGCACAAAAAAAATCTATGAATAAAATGTTGGTCCAAAGCATGAAAAATGTCAATGTTTCTCTCCTCTTCCCTCCCTTGCGTGCACATGCCTGATTCGTGGTACATTTTTTTTGTAGAATCAACATTTATGCTAAATGTTAATATGATGACAGAAATAGAATCAACATTTTCTTTGTAGAATATATCTACTTGGTTAGTCAGAAGCTCTTGCCTTACTTAATCATTTGAACATTATGAATGGTTATATGTTTAAACACTATGCATTAATTAGATCCATCAGTATATATAATTGTCACCTATTCAGAGAAGTATCGACAAATCATTTGACTAAACAGATGCATCGAGCAACATCCTCCAGGACTGGTCTGCAAAAGCATCAGAGTAAAATTCAGATTTATTCATAGGATTTTCATACTATACCAGAGTTGGGAGCAGCAAATAAGTGGAACTCGAGGAGGCATCGTCTGTGAGGAACCCCTTTAGAGAGCTGCTGGGTCATCTTAGTGCGAGGAACCACACTTGTTTTTTGTCTGAATTGATGTGAGAAGCATGCATGGTCCTGAATCTAAAAATAAAACATGGAGTGGTACCTATCATGAGAAGAAAATTAATGCGGTTGTGCATTGCGGCGAGAGCTGAAAAATTTCAAAACAAAAAGCTGAAAATTTTCAACACAAAAATCCTAAGAGTACAAATCCTGCAAATCAAACGACCACCCATAGGAAAATTCTTAAGTACTGTTTTCTTTCTCATGTACTCGAAGCATTACTTGTCTTTACATGCGAGGACACTGGTTGAATGAGAAATACACATTTTGTTGATTGTCGTCCTTGTATAAATATATATTAGTAAAAATAAAGACATAAAATCAATAATCGCACACACTTCGACATAATACACGTTGCCCATGCCACCGGAGAAGATAGTGCGGCTTGTCAATATCAGCATATAGTACTAATATTCCGTGGTTAGTCCCTGCAAAAGGAAAGAGCAATCACATAAGTATTTCATGCTGCATTTGCAAACTAAAGCCAGAAAAATACATAACAAAATCACAAGGTACTCACCAAAAGCTTAGTTTTTTTTCTATATTGGCCTCACTTTGTCATCAAATGCCAACAGTAACATCCCATTTTAGTTTCATAATTCCTCCTATATGTCTAGTAATCTGAAAAAAGTGTCTACAAAATCACATCAGATTGTTAGTACAAATCATATCAAATTTATACTGGATATGCACATACTCCCTCCATTCTATAATATAAGATGTTACTACAACCAATATACTCATATATTGGTTGTAATAACATCTTATATTATGGGACAGAGGGAGTAGAAATTATTTCTCCATTTGATTCATCTCCACACTCCATAATTGGCATCCATCTACAAGCACAAGCCAATTGTGGCAAGAAGGTCTTTGTAATGCAGCGTGCACCAAGTGTTTTAGAAGATCTACGATGATACACACCTATGAATTCATGCCCGAGTTTATGGGTTGTACATTCGGAGAAAGGGGTGTTTGTTGGCCGATGTGCCTCTTCTTTCATGCTTGCGACCAGTTTGCCCCCTACGGGGACGTTTGGGGCAACCCACACGTGTACATTATGTTCTTCTCGTCTTTAATTTCTCACTAAAGTGCTTCTTGCCGTTTCACCAAAAGAGCCAATTTCAAGTTTTTTAAATTCAAAAATACTTCACATAGACATTAGGATCATGAAAATGGTAATGAAAAGAGCCAATTTCAAGATTTCTAAATACAGAAACACTTCACATTAACTGACTAATGCCTTTTGGTACTCCTAATCATTTTAACACAAACTATGTATGTCATTGGCAGCAGAAAATAATTGAGAGCCTATATATATAATCGATTACATTCCGGAGAAATGTAATAATGTAAGTTACCTCCAGTGAGAAATGTACTTCCCCTCAACTGCCCTGCTCTTTCCTCTATCTTCCTCTAAGTTAGCCTCCGGAAATTCTTAACAACAGTGCATATCAGAAAATTCGTGAGACAAGGGCATAAGTTGTGAATACTCCTGCATAGACAAAATAACTGAGAGAAAGAGGCTAGAGAGGATATGTCAAGATACTCTAGGATGTTGAAAGCTCATTATTTCAGAGTCACGGCAAAGAAAATGGAACATATGGCTAAAATCTAACATCTTTCTTAGTTGTACAAACCTATGAAAATGAGGAAGTAGTGCAAATGCAAAGAATGCCGAAAAAAAACACAACCACGAGGCGAGCAATTTATTAACTACCTTGGTAATGATAGAACATTACAGAGTTCATGAGCTCTGTACCATCAGGTGGTGACATGGTCCTGCAAGTCATGTTCGAGAAGACAATGAGATTTAAGTTGCAAGAAGTGCGTCCGTTATGCTATCTATTTCATTAAAAATAATTAATAAAATTGAATTACCGTGGATCAAATCTATTAAAATCTAAACATACCATCCAGAAAACTGTTGTAGGGGTGTCACTGGATGCAAATCTTGCTAGTCCAAGACCACATATCTTGAGTTTACAGTTCCCTTGGAAGTCACATATCTTGAGTCCTACCCTAATCCAAAACCACATATCTTGAGCCGTACCACAAATCGCTCAGAAGTCAGAAATGATTCCTTGGATTTCACATATATTCTTTGGTAGATACTGCAACATGAGGTCACAACTATTTCACCTGAGTGTCAACATGTCAAAATTTAGTGTAAGAAGAAATTATCCAAAGAATTCCTTTAGGAGGACTCAAAGAGAGATAAGACTGGCAGCTTCCACTATATGTTCCTGAAATAAGAATTACTTAAAACACACAACCCATTTTCTTGAGAGCCTTGGGCTAAACCAAGTTCTGAAGAAACAATTTGGTCAATATATTTTAGAACTCTTCTAATTGAAATCTGCACTACCATTAGTCTGAAAAATTCTCAAGCACATTATTTCTGAATTCCATAGTATCCATACCATTGCCGATGGGACAAACATCATATGGCAAGTGCTCTTTGTACATGTGAAATCAAAAGAGGTACATGCTATTTACCTGATGTATGAATCATATCCGATCTGTTCACAGCCATTTATGACATTTTAGCATTCAGATGGTTGCTCACAAAAAGCGACCTGTCCTAATCTGCACACTTCAAATCAGAAAGAAACTTCCCTACTGCCTGCTATTCCTAGCAGCAGCCAGCCACAGGACCCTCACCTTCCTTGGCATCGGCCTGCCATGTAACAGAGGTTGAATTATGATAAATATAATCCTGAACTATGTAAAACCAAATGATGACGTGAACATAAAAGGCACTTGATTTCTACAACTGATCTAACAAACTAAAAATAGTCATCATACGCCTACTTTTTCCTCGGTTTGTCTCATCCATGAACAACCAACTTTATAGAAGAAGAAAACACTCGACACATAAATTGAAAGACCTTATAGAATATGGAAGTGTTCCTTGCTCCAGCAACATTGCTGACATATGCATCTCCTCATTTCCTCAAGCAACAGCCAACCATGGCGCTTCTCCATTTCTGAAGCAAGTTAATATGATAGAATCAGGAATAAATCTATAATTATCTCCATTTCTGAAGCAAGTTAATCTGAATGATATTTGAGGCTAGTATGGGCCGGAGTGACATATATGACTGAGATAATGTGACAAAGCTATGCATTCATGTGGATCACGAAATAGATCAGAAGCGCCGTATTTCAATGTCAGCGAATGGATGTGCAAATTTTGTGCAGAGTCACGTTTGGTTCTGCAAGATCTAAAGGGAAAAAATACAGTGAGAGGCTCACGCTGCTGCTGCATGCTAACGTACCTTGAGGAGGCACTGGATTCGGGCTTGGAGGAGGACGTCACGGGAGGACGATGTCCGAGTCGTTGGATGTCCGCGCCACCAGGGGTCTCCTCTTCCTCCTTTTTTTTGAGAAGAAGAAATAATTGGTGTCAAGCACAAGATCAACAAAAATAAGTCTGACGGGAGATGGATCAAACACCCTGGATAGCATCTTCTCGGTGGCCAAAGAATTGATCTAATTAAACACAAGCACACAAATATCATGAATAGTACCTTTTGCTCTCGTGTTAGTAGGCAAAATTATTATCACTTATCGTGTTACCAATTTACCGTTTATTAGCCACCTTGACATCAACGGATTCAGCGGTTTTGTATCTTCCTCATCGAAGAAAACTACTTCCTGAAAATGTTAAAAAAACATCACCGGAATACATATTAGAAATCTTAATTCATGTCAAACATTTGCAGCCAACATCAATGAAAAAAAATGATGAAGTGTATACACAACAATGACGATCTTCTCGGTAAATAAAATCCAAGCACCGTACATGATTTGAAGACAATTATTTGTATTTGGCAGATATAGGTTTCAACTCAATACATTTTTTGTTCAGTGCAGAGGTCTTCTCTGTTGTTTATGCTAAGAAAAAAAATATTATTTAGAAAACGTAGAGATGGATGAAAAACAGAAACAACTTTTGCATTTGTCCCCATAATGTTACACGATGATAAGTATAATGGTAGATGCGGATATGAATTTTAGTTCAAATAACATATTTCATTTTCACAAGGAGTGAATGAGAAAAAAATACCACAGGACTATCAAAGAAAGGCGTGAAAAAGTTGTCAGCGTATTCACCTTATTCTCATTTCTTACATTTAACTTGTCATATTGGCAGGTCTGATTCTCGGAATTGTCCGACCTTCACATCAGCAAATTTATCAAATTTATCAGAGAAACATAATGTTACGTGGGGTACGCCCCACGTACCAATGAGAGACCGGAAGAACAACTCAAGCAATAGTGGTTTCAAACACGCTTAGCAATAGTGGAATCAAACACGCTTAGCACTACCAAGGCCTACTGGATCCATCTATCAACTGTCAATATAAATGTATTGAAGAAGCTGCATTTAGAGAACCTTTTGGGTTTTTTATTCCCATCTCCTTTAACAATTCAAGGTACAAATTAATGACCTGAAGACAAGGGATCCCACTTTCCCCATTACGTATAAAAACATCAGTGCAAAGTTTACATGTTTGCAATCAATAAGGATGGTTTAGTACATGTAAGATGAATATTTAGCTCGTCATTTAACCTGCCATGTGGTCTCAAACACTGTTTTTTTTCTGCTAACCTGAGTGTTAGACGTTTCATGTAGCACCAGGACTTTTGCTACTGTAAGTGAAAAGGAGCAATGTTCAGTTGTGTTAGTAAGGCACATAGGAAGCTTCAAACAAGATGCAAGCATGTCATGAAACATACCCTGAACCGTTACCATACAAACAATCGTGAACTTCATTTTCAGCTTCAGTAGTTAGAGGTTCAGACAACTGGGAAAGATCAACATACATAAATCAAAGGGTTAATGGAGAATAGAAAGTTGTACAAGCCACAACCAAGCAGGTCAATCAGACACATATTATAAAAAAAACAGAAGAAGAACTCTGTGGTTGCCTCTTTTAAAATTTGAAGCAGTCAAACCAGATTTGACACTAAGTACACCAAAACTATGAAACTATCTGCATCAGTTTTCTACTTCCATCCCCAAATAAATTTCAAGTCACCGGCTAGGCAAAAGGTGCATCCAACGCACAAGCACGAGGAGGAAGATTGAAAAAACCCGGGTAGTTACTGCACCCGTGACTTGGAGCAGACTTGGTACCACTGCCGCATCAGATTCGCCAAAGCATCAGCGTCCACTGACTGGTCTGCGGCACAGGCAACAACAACGTCGACGCATCTGATAGCCAAGGCGAAGACGGCGTCGACACTCATCTATGGGGCTATGGGAGAAAAGCAAGCAAGCAACGCTGACCCAAGACCGGGCAGAAAGATGAGTTGCCTAGAAATAGAGGGAACCAGTTGTCTGTTGTCAAACAAAAAATAAATAAAAATTAAAATATAGCACACCAGCCATGATCAGAAACCATAGTCTTTTCCACTTAATATGACACATTCATGCAGCACAAATACAGGAAAACATTACATTCAAGATTCAGTAATTGTCCCACATATATTGCCACTCGAGAGCCAGAACTAAATTGCAAGAATTATGTATATCAATGGCATCATTTTGACTGAGACGGACCAAACCAAACTGAATGTTATAAGCAACGGATAAACAAAGCACCAAATTTCAATCACAGATAGGGTTGATTCTTGAATCTGGCAAGTTCTGGGAAGGTGTGTGCTTACAGGCAAGGAGAAATCCCCAACATGACGACACCCATTAACCAGGTGAAGAAGGAGATGATGACCCAGCCCCGCACGAGGCTGGCCGGCCGGCCTTCCTAACTGGAGGATGCTACAGTACAAAGACGTGATCCCAGTGAAGATCATCATCCTCGAGAAAGTGATGGCCAGCGTCTTGAACAGCGTCTGCAGCACATGCAACAAAAGTTCTCCATCTCTTGAGAAACCAAAAAAATACGAATGGCAAAACGAAACGCAATTTGCAAGCCAGTCATGCACAATCACATCAAGCTTCTACACGCGAAGAAAATAGCCACCGTTGCCACAGTTTTACTGAAACACGCATTGTAACCAGATCTCATATCTCATCAGAAAATACAAGTGGATGCAATCCGCAAGTGCCTAATTCTCTTTGCCACAAATATGACATACAGAGCAATACAAAACCGATTTGCAGGGTAGAAATACATGAAGGAAATGATAATGTGCGTACCATCTCCCTCCGGAGCTCTTCCTTGTAACCGGAGTCCACCTCAATCTGGGACAGCGCTACTCTCCAGGCTCGGAGCCATGGCAAGGACCTCAACATCGCTGGCAAGCCCATCAAACTTGGGTATGTGGGGCTTCCTCCGATGGTGGCTGGCGAGATCTATGGCGGCCAGGGAAGGGATAGAGCAGCTCTCGCAGCACAAGATTCACGGCAAGTCAGGGAGGGAGAGGAGGGGATCCAGCAGCGCGAGATCCATGTCGATTTGGGGAGGGAGAGGAGCATCGTGTGGGAGGAGGGAAGCACACCGCGCGGCTCGTGGAGGAGGAGGGATTCAGGGAGAGATGCGAAGATCGGGGGCTGGTTAGGGTTCCCTAGGCCGCCACGTGATCCAGCGCGGCGGGAGGGGCTGGCCCTGAGGAGCGACGACCCGGCGAATCCATCGGCCGGCGGCGAAGTGATGGAGCGGCGGCGGTGAATGGACGAAGGGCGGCGGCGGCGAACGAGGGCACAGAGTCGGGCGACTGTTTGTCGCTCGAGGGCAAGAGACCTCGGTCGTACGTGCGGGATTGGTTTGCGATTTTTTTTCGCTGGTTAATTTTCGCCGGTTTGTTTTTTGCTGGTTTATTTTCGTTTGTGACAGATGGGTACGACGGGAGGTTAGGCGCGTGGTGGCGGGTGTGGGACTTGGCTGGAGGGTTTTTCTTGGTTCATCGCGGCTGAGCGTGAGGTGGGAGCAGGTACCAAAAAAGACCATGGTAGGTGGGACGAAAATAAAACCCGGAACGCGACCTACCAACTGAGACATTAGGAATAGAGACTAGTAGTCCTAGTAGTACTCCCCTTGTGGGGCGTGCGCTAGGAGGTTCAGCCGGCCTCCCCATTTCTCCTTTATATATGGGGGCAGGGGGCACCCTAGAACACACAAGTTGATCTTTTAACCGTGTGCGGTGCCTCCCTCCACAGTTACACACCTCGATCATATTGTCGTAGTGCTTAGGCGAAGCCCTGCGCCGGTAACTTCATCATCACCGTCGCCACGCCGTTGTGCTGATGAAACTCTCCCTCGGCCTCAACTGGATCAAGAGTACGAGGGACGTCATCGAGCTGAACGTGTGCTGAACGCGGAGGTGCCGTAAGTTTGGTACTTGGATCGGTTAGATCGCGAAGACGTTCGACTACATCAACCGCGTTAACTAAACGCTTCCGCTTTCGGTCTTCGAGGGTACGTGGACACACTCTCCCCTCTCGTAGCTATGCATCACATAGATAGGTCTTGCGTGATTTTAGGATTTTTTTTGAAATTACCGTGTTCCCCAATAGTGGCATCAGAGCCAGGTCTATGCGTAGATGTTATATGGACGAGTAGAACACAAAAGGTTGTGCGCGATAATAGTCATACTGCTTACGCCTTACTTTGATTCTGCGGTATTGTTGGATGAAGCGGCCCAGACCGACATTACATGACCACATTCATGAGACTGGTTCTACCGACATACTTTTGCACAAAGGTGGCTGGCGTGTGTCTGTTTCTCCAACTTTAGTTGAATCGAGTTTGACTATGGCTGGTCCTTGTTGAAGGTTAAAACAACACACTAGACGAAAAGTCGTTGTGGTTTTGATGCGTAGGTAAGAACGGTTCTTGCTAGAAGCCCGTAGCAGCCACAAAAAACTTGCAACAACAAAGTAGAGGACGTCTAACTTGTTTTTGCAGGGCTTGTTGTGATGTGATATGGTCAAGGCATGATGTGATATAAATTGTTGTATGAGATGATCATATTTTGTAACAAAGTTATCGGCAACTGGTAGGAGCCATATGGTTGTCGCTTTACTGTATGCAATGCAATCGCCATGTAATTGTTTTACTTTATCACTAAGCCATGGTGATAGTCATAGTAACGATAGTTGGCGAGACGACAATGATGCTACGATGGAGATCAAGGTGTCGTGCCAGTGACGATGGGGATCATGACGATGCTTCGGTGATGGAGATCATGAGCACAAAATGATGATGGCCATATCATGTCACATATTTTGATTGCATGTGTTGTTTATCCTTTATGCATCTTATTTTGCTTAGTACGACGGTAGCATTATACGATGGTCCCTTACTAAATTTCAAGGTACAAGTCTTCTCCCTGAGTATGCACCATTTCTACAGCTCGTCGTGCCGAGACACCACGTGATGATCGGGCGTGATAAGCTCTACGTTCACATACAATGGGTGCAAGCCAATTTTGCACACGCAGAATACTCGGGTTAAACTTGACGAGCCTAGCATATGCAGATATGGCCTCGGAACACTGAGACCGAAAGGTCGAACGTGAATCATATAGTAGATATGATCAACATAGTGATGTTCACCATTGAAAACTACTCCATCGCACGTGCTGATCGGACATGGTTTAGTTGATTTGGATCACGTGATCATTTAGATGACTAGAGGGATGTCTGTTTAAGTGGGAGTTCTTAAGTGATATGATTAATTAAACTTTAATTTATCATGAACTTAGTCCTGATAGTATTTTTGCATGTCTACATGATTGTAGATCAATGGCCCGTGTTATTGTTCCTTTGAATTTTAATGCGTTCCTAGAGAAAGCTAAGTTGAAAGATGATGGCAGCAACTACACGGACTGGGTCCGTAACTTGAGGATTATCCTCATTGCTGCACAGAAGAATTACATCCTGGAAGCACCGCTGGGTGCCAGTCCTGCTGTAGATTCTACTGATGACGTTAAGAACATTTGGCAGAGCAAAGTTGATGACTACTCGATAGTTTAGTGTGCCATACTTTACGGCTTAGAATCAGGACTTCAAAGATGTCTTGAACGTCATGGAGCATATGAGATGTTCCAATAGTTGAAGTTAATATTTCAAGAAAAAGCCCGAGTTGAGAGATATGAAGTCTCCAACAAGTTCTACAGCTGCAAAATGGAGGAGAATGGTTCTGTCGGTGAACACATACTCAGAATGTTTGGGTACCATAACCACTTGAATCAGCTGGGAGTTAATCTTCCTGATGATAGTGTCATTGACAGAGTTCTTCAATCACTGCCACCAAGCTATAAAGGCTTCATGATGAACTATAATATGCAAGGGATGAACAAGACTATTCCCGAGCTCTTCGTAATGCTAAAGGTTGCGGAGGTAGAAATCAAGAAGGAGCATCAAGTGTTGATGGTCAACAAGACCACTAGTTTCAAGAAAAAGGGCAAAGGGAAGAAGGGGAACTTCAAGAAGAACGGCAAGAAAGTTGCTGCTCAAGAGAAGAAACCCAAGTCTGGACCTAAACCTGAAACTGAGTGCTTCTACTACAAAGGGACTGGTCATTGGAAGCGGAATTGCCCCAAGTATTTGGCGGATAAGAAGGATGGCAAAGTGAAAGGTATATTTGATATACATGTTATTGATGTGTATCTTACTAATGCTCATAGTAGCGCCTGAGTATTTGATACTGGTTTTGCTGCTCATATTTGCAACTCGAAATAGGGGCTACAAATTAAACGAAGATTGGTTAAGGACGAGGTGACGATGCGCGTGGGAAATCGTTCCAAGGTCGATGTGATCGCCGTCGACACGCTACCTCTACATATACCTTCAGGATTAGTTTTAGGCCTGAATAATTGTTATTTGGTGCCAGTGTTAAGCATTAACATTATATCTGGATCTTGTTTGATGCGAGACGGTTATTCATTTAAATTAGAGAATAATGGTTGTTCTATTTATATGAGTAATATGGTCATGCACCCTTGCTTAGTGGTCTATTTTGGTTGAATCTCGATAGTGATGTTACACATATTCATAATTTTGAAGCCAAAAGATGCAAAGTTGATAATGATAGTGCAACTTATTTGCGGCACTACCGTTTGGGTCATATCGGTATAAAGCACATGAAGAAACTCCATGCTGATGGACTTTTGGAATCACTTGATTATGAATCAGTTGGTGCTTGCGAACCGTGCCTTATGGGCAAGATGACTAAAACTCCGTTCTCCGGAACAATGGAACGAGCTACTGACTTATTGGAAGTAATACATACAGATGTATGCGGTCCAATGAGTGTTGAGGCTCGTGGCGGGTATCGTTATTTTCTTACCTTCACAGATGATTTGAGCAGATATGGTTATATCTACTTAATGAAGCATAAGTTTGAAACATTTGAAAAGTTCAAAGAATTTCAGAGTGAAGTGGAAAATCATCGTAACAAGAAAAAAGGTTCTACGATCTGATCGTGGAGGTGAATATTCGAGTTACGAGTTTGGTCTTCATTTGAAACAACATGGGATAGTTTTACAACTAACGCCACCTGGAACACCACAATGAAATGGTGTGTCCGAACTAATAATCGTACTTTATTGGATATGGTGCGATCTTTGATGTCTCTTACTGATTTACCGCTATCATTTTGGGGTTATGCTTTAGAGACGGCTGCATTCACTTTAAATAGGGCACCATCAAAATCCGTAGAGACAATGCCTTATGAACTGTGGTTTGGCAAGAAACCAAAGTTGTCGTTTCTTAAAGTTTGGGGCCGCGATGCTTATGTGAAAAAGCTTCAACCTGATAAGCTCGAACCCAAGTCGGAGAAGTGCGTCTTCATAGGATACCCAAAGGAAACTGTTGGGTACACCTTCTATCACAGATCCGAAGGCAAAATCTTTATTGCTAAGAATGCATCCTTTCTAGAGAAGGAGTTTCTCTCGAAAGAAGTGAGTGGGAGGAAAGTAGAACTTGATGAGGTAATTGTACCTTCTCCCTTATTGCAAAGTTGTTCATCACAGAAATCAGTTCCAGTGATTCCTACACCAATTAGCTAGGAAGTTAATGATGACGATCATGAAACTTCAGATCAAGTTACTACTGAACTTCATTGGTCTTCCAAAGTGAGATTCACACCAGAGTGGTACGGTAATCCTATTCTGGAAGTCATGTTACTAGACCATGGTGAACCTACGAACTATGAGGAAGCGATGATGAGCCCAGATTCCGCGAAATGGCTTGAGGCCATGAAATCTGAGATGGAATCCATGTATGAGAACAAAGTGTGGACTTTGGTGGACTTGCCCGATGATCGGCAAACCATAGAAAATAAATGGATCTTTCAAGAAGAAGACCGACAGAGACGGTAATGTTATTGTCTACAAAGCTCGACTTGTTGCAAAAGGTTTTCGACAACTTCAAGGAGTTGACTATGATGAGACTTTCTCACCCGCAGCGATGCTTAAGTATGTCCGAATCATGTTAGCAATTGCCGCATTTTATGATTATGAAATTTGGCAGATGGATGTCAAAACTGCATTCCTGAATGGATTTCTAGAAGAAGAGTTGTATATGATGCAACCAGAAGGTTTTGTCGATCCAAAGGGTGCTAACAAAGTGTGCAAGCTCCAGCGATCCATTTATGGACTGGTACAAGCCTCTCAGAGTTGGAATAAACGCTTTGATAGTGTAATCAAAGCATATGGTTTTACATAGACTTTTGGAGAAGCCTGTATTTACAAGAAAGTGAGATGGAGCTCTATAGCATTTCTAATATTATATGTGGATGACATATTGTTGATTGGAAATGATATAGAATTTCTGGATAGCATAAAGGGATACCTGAATAAGAGTTTTTCCATGAAAGACCTCGGTGAAGCTGCTTACATATTGGGCATCAAGATCTATAGATATAGATCAATACACTTAATTGGACTTTCACAAAGCACATACCTTGATAAAGTTTTGAAGAAGTTCAAAATGGATCAGTCAAAGAAAGGGTTCTTGCCTGTGTTACAAGGTGTGAAATTGAGTCAGACTCAATGCCCGACCACTGTATAAGATTGAGAGAAAATGAAAGTCATTCCCTATGCTTCAGCCATAGGTTCTATCATGTATGCAATGCTGTGTACCAGACCTGATGTGTGCCTTGCTATAAGCATAGCAAGGAGGTACCAAAGTAATCCCGTAGTGGAGCACTGGACATCGGTCAAGAACATACTAAAATACCTGAAAAGTACTAAGGATATGTTTCTCGTTTATGGAGGTGAAAAAGAGCTCATCGTAAAGGGTTACGTTGATGCAAGGTTTGACACTGATCCGCATGACTCTAAGTTGCAAACCGGATACGTATTTTTATTGAATGGAGGAGCTGTCAGTTGGTGCAGTTCCAAGCAGATCGTCATGGCGGGATCTATGTGTGAAGCGGAGTACATTACTACTTCGGAAGCGGCAAATGAAGGAGTCTGGATGAAGGAGTTCATATCCGATCTAGGTGTCATACCTAGTGCATCGGGTCCAATGAAAATCTTTTGTGTCAATATTGGTGCAATTGCCTTGGCAAAGGAATCCAGATTTCACAAGAGAACCAAGCACATCAAGAGATGCTTCAATTCCATCCATCATCAAGTGTTAGAGGGGGACATTGAGATTTGCAAGATACATACAGATCTGAATGTTGCAGACCCATTGACTAAGCCTCTTCCACGAGCAAAACATGATCAGCACCAAAGCTCCATGGGTGATAGAATCATTACTATGTAATCTAGATTATTGACTCTAGTGCAAGTGGGAGACTGAAGGAAATATGCCCTAGAGGCAAAATAAAAGTTATTATTTATTTCCTAATTTCATGATGAATGTTTATTATTCATGCTAGAATTGTATTAACCGGAAACTTAGTACATGTGTGAATACATAGACAAAACAAATTGTCCCTAGTATGCGTCTAATTGACTAGCTCGTTAATCAACGATGGTTATGTTTCCTAACCATAGAGATGTGTTGTCATTTGATGAACGGGATCACATCATTAGGAGAATGATGTGATGGACATGACCCATCCATTAGCTTAGCATTACGATCGTTACAGTTTCATTTCTACTGCTTTCTTCATGACTTATACAAGTTCCCCAGACTATGAGATTATGCAACTCCCGAATACTGGAGGAACACTTTGTGTGCTATAAAACGTCACAACATAAATGGATGATTATAAAGATGCTCTATAGGTGTCTCCGAAGGTGATTGTTGGGTTGGCATAGGTCGAGATTAGGATTTGTCACTCTGTGTTTCGGAGAAGTATCTCTGGGCCCTCTCGGTAATATTCATCACTATAAGCCTTGCAAGCATTGTGACTAATGAGTTAGTTGCGGTATAAAGTATTATGGAACGAGTAAAGAGACTTGTCGGTAACGAGATTGAACTAGGTATGATGATATCGACGATCGAATCTCGGGCAAGTAAGATACCGATGACAAAGGGAACAACGTACGTTGTTATGCGGTTTGACCGATAAAGATCTTCATAGAATATGTAGGAGGCAATATTAGCATCCAGGTTCCGCTATTGTTTATTGACCGGAGATGTGTCTCGGTCATGTCTACATAGTTCTCGAACCCGTAGGGTCCGTACGCTTAACGTTTGATGACGATTTGTATTATGAGTTATGTGTTTTGATGACCGAAGTTTGTTCGGAGTCTCGGATGAGATCACGGACATGACGAGGAGTCTCAAAATGGTCGAGACATAAAGATTGATACATTGGACGACTATATTCGGACACCAGAAGTGTTCCGGAGAAGTTTCGGATAAAACCAGAGTGCCGGAGGGTTACCAGAACCCCCCGGGGGAACTAATGGGCCACGTGGGCCTTAGTGGAGAGAGAGGGGCGGCCAGGGCAGGCCGCGCGCCCCCTCCCCTTGGTTCCAAATTGGACTAGGGATGGGGGGCGGCACCCCCCTTTCCTTCTCCCTCTCCGTCTCCTTCCTTCCCCCTCTCTCCCTCTTGGTGTAATCCTACTAGGACTAGTAGTCGTAGAAGGACTCCCCTTGTGGGGCGCGCCCTAGGAGGGCCGGCCGACCTCCCCCTTGCTCTTTTATATACGGTGACAGGGGGGCACCCTAGAACACACAAGTTGATCTTTTAGCCGTGTGTGGTGCCCCCGTCCACAGTTACACACCTCGGTCATCTCGTCGTAGTGCTTAGGCGAAGCCCCGCGCTAGTAACTTCATCATCACCGTCGCCATGCCGTCGTGCTGATGAAACTCTCCCTCGGCCTCAACTGGATCAAGAGTATGAGGTACGTCATCGAGCTGAACGTGTGCTGAACGCGGAGGTGCCATACGTTCGGTACTTGGATCGGTTGGATCGCGAAGACGTTCGACTACATCAACCGCATTAACTAAACGCTTCCGCTTTCGGTCTACGAGGGTACATGGACACACTCTCCCCTCTCGTTACTATGCATCACATACATAGATCTTGCGTGATCGTAGGATTTTTTTTTTTGAAATTACCGCATTCCCCAACAATGATGTGATCCGGTTCATCAAATGACAACACATGTCCATGGCTAGGAAACTTAACCATCTTTGATCAACGAGCTAGTCTAGTAGAGGCATACTAGGGACACGGTGTTTTGTCTATGTATTCACACATGTATCAAGTTTCGGTTAATGCAATTCTAGCATGAATAATAGACATTTATCATGATATCTAGAAACATAAAATAACAACTTTATTATTGCCTCTAGGGGATATTTCCTTCACCCAATCCTTTTGAGGCAAAGGATAGGCCAAAATGGTCTCTTATGATAAGCAAAGTGTTCTTGAGGGTACACGGGAATTTCATCTAGTCACTTTCATCATGTTAGTTCGATTCATGTTCGCTACTTTGATAATTTGGTATGTGGGTGGACCGGTGCTTAGGTGTTGTTCTTACTTGAACAAACCTCCTACTTATGATTAACCCCCTCGCAAGCATCCGTGACTATGAGAAAAGTATTAAGAATAAATTCTAACCATAGCATTAAACTTCTGGATCCAATCGGCCCCTTACGGAATAGCGCATAAAGTAGGGTTTAAGCTTCTGTCACTCTTGCAACCCATCATCTAATAACTACTCCACAATGCATTCCCTTAGGCCCAAATATGGTGGAGTGTTATGTAGTCGACGTTCACATGACACCACTAAGGGAATCACAACATACATATCATCAAATATCGAACACATATCAAGTTCACATGATTACTTGCAACATGATTTCTCCCGTGACCTCAAGAACAAAAGTAACTACTCACAAATGGTAATCATTCTCAAGATCAGAGGGGTATTAAATAGCATAATGGATCTGAACCTATAATCTTCCACCAAATAAACCATATAGTAATCAACTACAAGACGTAATCAACACTACTAGTCACCCACAAGCACCAATCTATAGTTCCAGTACAAAGATTGAACACAAGAGATGAACTAGGGTTTGAGAGGAGTTGGTGTTGTTGAAGATGTTGATGGAGATAGCCCTCCCCAAGATGGGAGAGTTGTTGGTGATGATGATGACGATGATTTTCCCCTCCGAGAGGGAAGTTCCCCTGGTGGAATCGCTCCGCCGAAGGGCAAAAATGCTCATGCCCAGGTTCTGCCTCAAGACGGCGGCGCTTCATCCCGAAAGTCCTCTCCTTATTTTTTTTTCTAGGTCAAAATGACTTATGTACTAGAAGAGGGGCACGAGAGGTGGGCCTGGGTGAGCACAACCCACCAGGGCATGACTAGGCTCCCTGGCACACCCATGTGGGTTGTGCCCAGCTGGTAGGCCCCTATGGTACTTATTGGCTCCAAAAATCCTCATTTGTTCCATAAAAAATCCTCGTGAAGTTCCAGCTCATTCGGAGTTGTGCAGAATAGGTAGCTGACGTAGCTTTTTCAGGTCCAGATTCCCAGCTGCTAGAATTCTCCCCCTTTGTGTGTACCTTGCATATTATGAGAGTAAAGGAATTAGAATTACTCCAAAAAGCATTATTATGCAATAAAACAACATAAATAACAATAGGTAAACATGATGCAAAATGGGCATATCAGGACTCTTAATTTTTGGGGGAATTGTTGAAACACAATGAGTTTTTCTTCTCTTTCCGTAAATTTAGTATAGATAATGGGGATAACACTAGGTTTTGGGAGGACTGGACCAAAATCCTTGAAAGACAGTTATCCTCGTTTATATAATATTTGTTTTGTTAAAAATAAGTAAGTGGTTGTGATGTTAAAGAATGGCTTAGGAAATGTTAAATTCAAAAGAACTCTGCTTGGGGAGTCACTGGAACTCTGGAATCACATCAAAGAGGCATGTGAAAGTGTTACTTTAGATGATCAAAAAGACAAAATTAGATGGACTTTGATGGGCAATGGTAGATATTCTGTTAAATCTTGTTACAGGCATTTAGTACAAACTAGGTTTAAATATCCATATGGTTTTTTATGGAAAGTTAAAATGCCTCCTCGGGTAAAAGTTTTCTTGGTTGGTGTCGAGAGATAGTATTCCCACCAAAAACAATTTAAGAAGAAGAGGGTGGCTTGGGGATAGTCAATGTCCATTCTGTGGGAGGGAAGAGGATATTGGTCATCTTTTTTTCACTGCTCTATTGCCAGGATGTTATAGATGGTTATGAAATGCTTGTTTGGGATGCATGTCCCTAACAGCATTAACAATATATTTGGTGCATGGATTTGTAAATTTGATAAAGGTGATAGAAGTTTAATGATAGTGGGCATTTTTGCTATGTTGTGGACTTTGTGGAAACTTAGAAATAGAGTGGTTTTTGATGATATCAGGGTTGTTGATCCCTGTGTTCCTGTTAATTTGATCATCAAAAACTTACATGATTGGAGTGTGTTGTAGAAAAACCAAGAAAAAATAAGTTGCATGACGGCAGTCGTAAGGCAGGTTGAGCTGGTTGCACAGGAGATGTTCAAAGTTGTGCATGGATGGAGGACAGGGGTGCTAAGGCTGGTTGCTCCTTGAAGCCGAACATGATGAAATTGTTGAAGAAAAAACTTATGTTCTTTAGCTTGATTTTCTTTTGCCTTTTGCTCTATCTTTTGGGCATGTAATAAAAAAGGAGTTCCAGACTTGGGTCTGGCCTGGCATTGGTGTTGGGTGTAGCCTGTTTGATGTGAGCTGTTGGGAGGGAGGGAGGGAGGGATGGCTCCTGCCCTTGCAGTAGCGATGTCAATGTCGATAATCCACTTCTGAACCCAGACTCATCTGCACCCACGCTGAGGAAAAAATCATTACAAATACTAGAAAATAAAAAAAACATTTTTTTTGCATGGAAGATAATTTGACGCGTGTGGTTCACTTCAATTTTCAAATCATTTGGACATCGAAGCAGCTCTCAGCAAAAAAAAAGAGAAATTCGGGATGTGTAAAAAGATTACTGTTCATGCATTGTTCTGGCCCGATTTGTCTATTTTACTGAGAGCTATTGAGATGTCCAAATGATCTGAAAATTGGAGCGGACCTCATGCAACAAATGTTCTACGATGAAAAAAAATTAGGATTTGTTTGAACTTTTTATGATTCTTTTTTTTTGACCGGGTGCAAATGAGCTCGGGAGCCGAAACGCTGCACTCTGTCAATGTTTACTTTCTTAGGGTAGTTTGCTATGCGTAGTATAATGTAGTCCTGAAGACATTGTGGTTTCTCTTATATGAAATCGGAGAGGGAGCTCTCTTTTATAAAAAAAATTGTAAAAGCATGTACGCACACAAACTTTTGAATCTTCGCCGCAAGAAAAACAAGAGCTAACACTTAATTTGGCCTCATTAACATCATGAACACATGAGAAACAACGACACATGGATGTGCAGCAAGGAACAATTTCTATTTAAATTTTTTTGCGGGGTAATTTCTATTTTAAATTTATTACTGGCAAGGATGTAACCAGTTACGACAATCACAAAAGTCTTCAGAAAGAGGACTCCACAAAATTAGAAAAGTCATCACGTTCTTCAAGCAATTATCTATACCAATATAAAAAGACTCAATGAGGCAGATCCAACAGATCTCGGCCATCCATTCGCATTCATCCAACAGTTGTTATTGTCCTAATGGTGAGCGACTAAACGCGTTTAGCGCTAAACACAACATTCTCTTCTGTGATCACCTTCCTTTGGCACGAAAGGAAAGAAACTACCCACGATCAGTCAAGAAAGAAAGAAAGGAAAGTACTTTCTCTTCCGTGATCACATTCCTTTGGCACGAAAGGAAATAAACTTCCCACGTCAATCAAGAAAGAAAGAAAGGAAAGTAACCGCTGCATCATCCCATCGCCCCCAATCGCCTCCGGCCGCCGCACCTTCATGACACCTCCCCCGTCGCCTCGAGCCGCCGCACCTTGAAGGATGCCGCCTCTCCCATCTTTGTGTTGCCCCAACCCATCGCCTCGCCTTGCCTCAGCCGTCGGCGGCGCTGCCTCCCTACACCGCTTGGCCGGTCGTTGGCGGCGACGCCTCCTCCTACACCACCTGGCTTGGCTGCCAGGGACGGCACATCCTCCTACGGCCAGCCGTCTGGAAGCCGCCTCCTACACCGCCTAGCGGGTTATCGGGGACGCCTCATGTTCCTCGATGTTATTCACCGTCCATCCGGGCGGCTCCACGGACAACTGCCTCACTAGCTTCGCAGCCTCGACATCCTCCAACCGGATCATTTGATCTCCTTCTTGGCGGGGAGAATGGCGAGCAATAGAGTCGGCGGTGGTCTTCCTGTTCGGCTCTCACTCTATCTGTCATGCTTGGTGCCCTTTCGTGGTCGACATCGAGCAGGTGCCGGATGATGCTGCCCCCCGGGTTCTCAGCTTCCACAGGGTGCATCCACCCGACCGAATCCAACCCAGGCTCAAGCGACGACCATGGCCATTGGATCTATCATTGCGTTAAGTTTGGCCAGTTACATGCCATTGCCACGCACCAGCCACCAGGTGTCATATTGATCTGATGTCCTTTTCTATTCCGTTGTGTTTATCGGAATCTGACCAAACTCGCGTTTTCAGCTAATTAGCAATTTCAAATGTGTAGACGTCTACCTATGCATTTGTTCTCATCAAGATGAAGGGAACCGCATAGTATTGTCCATATGAAAAAACCAAGTCAATGTGATTAATCAAGTACATTCACAAGCAGTCTGGTATAAAACTGAACTTCCTGTTATCATGTAGATGCTTATTATTTCATTTTTCCTTACTATAAAGGTGCATATTGATGATCTTATAGATGTTGTTACTTATATGAAAGGGCACAAAAATAGCATAGATAGTAGTAATGCAAATCTTGGAGTGGTTGCTATGCTGAAGCTAATATTCTGAACCTGAGGTGACAAGATGTAGGATCTTTGCTGGTTGCAACAAGCCCCATTTGAGAGGTCCATCATATTGGTGAAGGAAAATTGATAGCTCATTGCTCGGGTCTTATCCTTTTTAGAAAATAGTCAGCGATGTCAGTACAATAAATTCAGAGATGGCATATTTATCGTATGTAACTTATGGTAATCTGAAAAAGAAACATCGTGACAACTAGCCATTGGTAAGTCTATGTGCTCTACTTTTTTCTTTCTACTAGGCATCAAGATCAGTAAAACATCTTCATGCTTCTCCAATCATACTAGAGTTACTAAAAGATTAAGTCGACAGTATTTCTTCCACTTTTGTGTATAATCCATTGTGCACACAATAGTGGGTCGGAAGATTGATTTCATTGGAATTTGCGCGTACTTAAGTCATGGCTTATGCAAAGTTAGTTTACAGTTTTATTTTGCGAAAATACCAAACGGAGACCGAGCTCCATGGAGGCCTTTATTTGAAAACTTCAAAATTTGAACTTTTCAATTTCAAAAAATTCTATAAATAAATACACATATACCTAGATACATAATGTACATGTGTGGAATTTTTCAGATGGAAAAACATTAAAATGTGAGCTACACAAAAAAGACAAATCTGGGGCTTTTAGCATATGTATTGTTCATCTTCAAAGTTCATGGATTTTTTTTGCAGCTCGCAATTCAAGGTATTTCATCCTGAATTTTTTCACACATGCCCTTTACATCCTTGCATACATGTGTATCTTTTTTCTGATTTTTTTAAAACTGAAATTTATGATTTTTTTATTTTTCTAAATAAAGGGCTCCATGGAGGCCGGTCTCCAAAATGTCCTACTCTTTATTTTGTTGCTATTAAATACTTCATAAGTATGTGTTTTGTGTAATTGATTGAATGGGTTTTCTTTTGTGGTTTCATATGATGAGTTTGTCAAGATCAGGATTAAGTATAGGCATGTGGTATTAGGTATCACCTGCTATTAAATAACATTCATGGATCAAATGTAGTGATATTAATTAATTTCTTAATACTTCATCAATTTGGCAAATGTTGGAGATAATTGAAGGTTGCACATATGTCCGCATATAACCACTACGACACAAAT
The DNA here is from genome assembly GCF_002162155.2 of Triticum dicoccoides. Taxonomy (NCBI): domain Eukaryota; kingdom Viridiplantae; phylum Streptophyta; class Magnoliopsida; order Poales; family Poaceae; genus Triticum; species Triticum dicoccoides. The sequence continues at coordinate 731,883,598 of NC_041383.1, read as the reverse complement.
ATACTATTAAAGATGTGTTCTTCGAAGGACAAATGGCATCTTGATGCAAGATGGGAGGCTTAAGAAGATTACAGGTGCGTTGCACGTGCGAATATACTAGTACTAGTAAGTACTCCCTCCGTCCGGAAATACTAGTCGCATAAATAGATAAAATTGAATGTATCTAGAATTAAAATATGTCTAGATTCATCCATTTCTCCGACAAGTATTTCTAGACGGAGGGAGTAAAAAAGAACAAATCTTCTACCTTCAGCCAAGGTCAAGAATTACAGAGCTAGTACTAGTTGCTAGCCGCACGGCCCCCGGCCAACCTCAGCTGAGCACGAGCGGCGCCCTCGGCGATCTACGGTTGGGGCGCCCCGCCATTACGCCGGGCACGGGAGCACGCCCTTCAATCGGCCGACGTGTCATCGCTTGCCGTGCGCGTCATTCACGGTTGCTCGGTCAGTTCGTCTTCTCGGCTCTGGCAGGCGCACGAGATGCTTAAACCTTGTCGGCGTCCAACGGAACAGTTGCCGCCGGCGGAACTAAACCGCCGGTGCTAGCTTGCATGCATACGGAGCATATTGAATGGCCTAGGCGCACAGCTTCCATATATTGATCACCACACGAGCTTCTCCACCGCCATCCCCTGCAGCAACGGCCGCGCCGCGACGTCGCGGCTGGTGACGACCGGCACGCGGCAGCAGAACGAGCGGCCGCGGCGGAGGAAGCGGTCCTCGGAGGACACGCGGCGGAGGACGTCCAGGAAGCGGTCTTCGTCGCAGCAGGGGAGCGCGACGGGGCCAGGGGTGGACGGGAAGCCGTACTCCTCCTCCGACTGCCGGAGCAGCTCCCGGAACACGGGGTGGTTGAGGTGCGCCGCGCGCACCAAGAACCGCCGCGACTCGCCCCCCACGCACACCGCCACGTGCCCCGACGGCACCGGCGCCGCCGCGGCCCGGGACCGCCACCGCCGCAGCGTCTGCTGGAGGCGGACGATGCTCTGGACCTTGCCGCATTTGGCCATCGTTCTCGCCGGCCGAGGATGCTCTGCTTATGGTGGGATGATAGGCGCGGACAGATGGAGTTGGGCGTGAGAATGCTCTGCTTTTCGAGGCGAGAGCGGCGTGGAGTTTTTATAGGGCGGGTGGTAGGTGTTGGGTTCGTCCAGTTGGCCGATGTGACATTATTCCTCGGCTTCACGTTTATTATCTTTGTGATGATGGAAATTTCTTCCTATGTTTGGTTTATCGCATGTGCAAAAGATTAGCATCTAAACCAAGAACATGTGCTAAGTAATGCTGTGCCAGGTAGCATTTATCATTGTCCTTTTGGTTCATTTGTTAGGTACTCCGATGTCTATTTTTATTTTGTGCGTGTGTATAACATGTACCATGAGTCGCTCTGCAAATGCTTGAACCCCTAGATGTATGTCCTGCTTATACTTTGCATTGAACCGCATTTTGTACACACCGAGCGGTACTAAAATGACCGCCACAAAAAGAATACTACTCCTTTTTGGGACGGAAATGCATTTGATTTGGGATGGGAGGACAACTAGAAGAAAAAAAATCGTTCGCTTATAACCCTTGTAAAATGTTGTAAAAAGATAGTACTACAATTTCAAGATAAAGGAGGTAAGAAATAAATTGCTATGAACTACATGTTTGTTTCGCATAAAGTTATTTGCAGTTCTTTTCACGGGATGCAAATAATCATAATCCCTCCCTTCCATAATGTAGTGTATATACATTTTTTTCATAGTTTCAAATAGCTGCTATAGCTTTTTGTGCAGGGAGCCACTAAATGGTACTCATGTACAATAGTCCACTAATAGCTGGCTATAGCTGATTTAGAGGTTTGCCACTATTTTGCATAGCCCGCTATTTAAAACACTTTTTTTGAAATATCAAACCTCACAAACTTTGATCAAGTTTGTAGAGAAAAATGCCTACATTTAGAATGTCAAACATATATCTTCATATTCATCATAAGATGTAGTTTCATATTTTATATATTTCGTATTGTAGATATAAATAGTTTTTCTTATAAACTTGATCAAAGTTTGCACAATTTAACTTAAAAAAGAATCTATAAGCACTGCATTATGAAACAGAGGGAGTATTCGAATAAAAGTATTGCAATGCAAATTGTATTTATTCTCCGTGTTTATGGATTTTGCGTTGTTTTCTAAAGCTTTCACGCACTAACAATTTTGCTAGCTAGGTTCATTCAAAAGGCCGTAGAAAAGTTCTCAGAAACTGCTATAGGATGAAGAAATGAGCCACAGCCGCAGTAAAGGTGGGTTCTTTTCGTATGCAGATCATGAGAAACTGCCCGAGAGTCAACTATGTGCAAAATCTCTATGAAGTTGGAATCCATTCCCGCAAAAAAAAGAGGGGGTTTGAATCCATTTCTTTTTTGTTGTTGCAGTCTAAGACTGTTACGTGTGTTGAGTAGGGATGAGACGAGCGGACGGTTCACTCGGGCTAGGGTGTAGGGTTTGCAGTTGCAAAATAGGAGTAATTTCATGCACAAATAGGGAAGGATACAAAAAATATATAATGGTGCGTATGCAAAGGGCCGGGTGTATGCTCGTTGTGTTTGGATTCACCTGATGCTTCCTTTTGAGTCAGTAAGTCGAAAGATATACAGTGAGATAGAGCTGAAGTACAGAAGTAGTGAGCGATTCCACACTCCACACTTGTGCTGTTTTTAGCTACTGCTGCTGCAAACACAGAAGCTGGTCTGGAAGCAAAAAAACAAAAAAAAAACAAAAAAAAACAAAAAAACAAGCGGCCCAAAAGCCTTTGCCAGCTTTCTGAATTGGGTATATCCAAATCCAATGTGGAAAGCAAGGCACCGCCGTGCCGCCACACAGCTGGGGCCACCGCCGGGGCAAAGGCATTTCCATGTCAAGCTGACTGTTCAATTACATATGTAAGGAGTGCTGCGAGCTAAAGCTAAACTGTACCACGACACGCTGACACAGTGCTGAGAAAATGGGACGAGGAAGCAACCATTTTTGTAGTACGTAGTTTGCTATCCGGTGAGGCCGGTGACGAGGCGCTGTGTGCTCGTCCATGTGACCCGGCGCTGTCTGCAGCAGGGCGGGGCGGGCAGTCTATCTTCCTCTGATCCTCCGCACTGTTTATGCTGTGCGATAGATACGTACGTATATGGTATATCCTTGCCGGAGTTGTAGCTTTCCGTCATCATCCAGGCCACGTACGAACTCGTCCACTGATGCTAGCTTGCAGTGACACTTCCCACTGCTAGATGTGGCTGATTTTCCAACCCAGTCCAGCCAAGATATATCCGGCTAAATGTCCACGAAACGCAAGAGCAGAGTGCTCACGATGGCCGAGCCACGGGTGGCTGCCTGCCGGGTGGCGGCCAAACGTGCTGCCGGAGGACGGTGAAGAAGGCGCTCTCTCCTCGCCTCGTCGCGTCGTCGTTGCCGGTAAAACGGTCGCCGTCGCCCGCACCGGCAGACCGCACACTCCGCGATACGCGGGAGCCCACAAGATTCGATCCGAATATGACGCGGCGCCTGCTCAGGTGCCACCGAACGCCGTGCCCCGGCGCCTGGCACATGGTCGACGAATCGAGCGAGCGTGCGTGGTTAAGCCGTCGCCGTTGCGGGAGGCTGCCGTCGTGCCCCAGCCCCACCCATGTGCCGCCGCTAGCCGTGGTGGTCGCGACGCGAAGCGCCTCGGGGCGGCGGAGGGCCACGGGCTTTGGCCTTTGGCCTTTGGCCGTGTCAGGGTCAGACTCGATCGGCTTGCGCAGCATATGATTCGTTAGAGATGCAACTTGTGCTTGTCAAGTCCACCACACTGTGGCGAACCAACCTGGGATTGAGATAGTTAGGTGGACAATGGTATTTCAACCCACCTGGGTTTAAATCCGGATGCTCGCATTATTCTTGAATTTATTTCAGGATTTTCGGCGATACACTTTCAGTGGGAGGAGACGTTCCCGTCGACGACGAGGCGCCTATGATGACTTCGTAAATCTCAAGATGATATGCCGGCTTTGCTTATAAAGATAGGGTGTGCCTGTGTGCGTTCATAGGGGTGAGTGTATGCGCGTGTATATAAGCGCTTGTGTCTGTCCTAATGCTCAAAAAAGTCCACATCACTGTAAGTAAGTAGGAACAAATATTCCAGTTGGTTCCAGTGCCACCGAACAGCCTAAGGTCAACTCCAACGCGCGACTTCATCATGTCTGCCCGCGTCCGTTTGAACAAAAACAGACAGATGACACGGCTCAACGCACGTCCGCATCCTTAAATTTTGTCCGTTTGGCGTCCGGCCCACCAAATTTCTGACGCAAACATGCTCTCGGTTTGCGTCCATACAGACGCCGAACAGACGGGCACGCGCTTGCGGGTCGTCCGCCTCGGGGATGCGTGGCGGCAACCCTAACTCCACCGCCCAAACTAAATGCGCACGGGCGGCGGGCCCTGGCTGTCAGCCACAATCCTGCGATCGTCGTCCTTCTTAAATTGGAAGCCGTGGACCGGCCAGTCCACAGCTTCCCCTTCCTAGACGACCTGCCTCCTTGAGCCCCGACAAGAGCGAACCCTAGGCAGCGCCGCCGCACCCCCACTCACCCACCTCCCCGCTAGCGCCATGGGCTGGGATTGGATCAAGGGGAAGCACGACCATGAGGCTGGCTCCTCCTCTGGCCGTCGCAGCTCCAGCTGATCCTCTCGCCGCCCGCACCACCTGCTCCGCCCGCATTCCTAATCGCGCCGCCAGCGGCCGGGCATCAGGGCCGGCCGTAGATCCACGTCGACGTCTGCCAGCGCTACTGGGAGACGACGACGCCATTGCCGTGGGGAAGATGTCCACTTGCCAAACAACTGGCATCTCTCCGCCGACCGCGTGCCCATCCCTCCGGTGCCCGTCAGCGGCGGCGGCCACCGCCTGGAGATCAACTGACGCCGCTCCCACCTGCCACCGGATCTAGTGGACGACCTCAGGTATGTCGTAGGTTCGCTGTTGTGGGATATGTGGCTCCGTGATGAGCACGACCTGCGACGGCAATCTTCTTTTGCCGGTCGTCCTCCGAGCCCGCGGTAACCGTGTTCTTCTCGTGGTGGCAGACCTTCCCAAGCGCGGGGCCGTAGGTGTGTGCGCGGCATCACGTTGACGCCTTCTCCTTCTTCGTGCCCGTCCCCGCTGTCGGTGTCAAAACCGGCGGATCTCGGGTAGGGGGTCCCGATCTGTGCGTCTTAGGCTGATGATAACAGGAAGCAAGGGACACAATGTTTACCCAGGTTTGGGCCCTCTCGATGGAGGTAAAACCCTACTTCCTGCTTGATTAATATTGAAGATATGTGGAATACAAGAGTAGATCTACCACGAGATCGTAGAGGCTAAACCCTAAGAGCTAGCCTATGATGGTATGATTGTAATTGTGATCGGCCTTCTAAGGACCATGCTCTCCGGTTTATATAGACACCGGAGAGCTAGGGTTTACATGGAGTCGGTTACAAGGAAGGAAACATAATATCCAGATCGCCAAGCTTGTCTTCCACACAAAGGAGAGTCCCATCCGGACATGAGCCGAAGTCTTGAGTCTTGTATCTTGACGCTTCTATAGTCCGGCTATCCGGATACCCCCTTATCCAGGACTCCCTCAGTAGCCCCTGAACCAGGCTTCAATGACGATGAGTCCGGCGCGCAGTCTTGTCTTCGGCATTGCAAGGCGGGTTCCTCCTCCGAATACTCCAAGGTAATTATCGAACACGTAGACTGTGTCCGGATCTGCAAAATGATCTTCACATACCACCGTAGAGAGAAAGACACTCTAGTTGACAACTTTTTAGATGACGCGATATGTCATTTCGGTCAGATCGAACCGTTTTTATACAACCAGCCACAACGCGTATTGCGAGGCAGTTTCCTTGACACGTCTTGTCAAAGCAGAGATCATGTCCCCTTATCACGGGATTCTCATCAATACGGGTATGGGTAATCCCCCCGTGCCATCAATCGTGGCGCTTGGGAAGTAAGCGATTCTCAATAGGCTAGTGGGGAGGCGCTCCGCTTTCGTCGCCTCTATAAAGGGATAAGAGTTCCCCATTCTTTCCCACGCCTTCTTCCTCCTCTGCGCACTCTTGCCTCCCCGAGCTCCAACGCCCTAGTCCAAGTCTCCTCCGCACAGCTAAACATGTCCGGAGCAGGAGGCAAATGGGTGGCTTCCACCATGAAGGAGAAGAACATCGCAAGTCTTCGGGCGGATGGATACTTGGCCGCAGACATAGCGCACCGGCTACTAGACGGTGGGCATGTCATTCCAACTCCAGGACCCCATGAGGGTTGTGTTCCTTGCCCACTTTGTCCGAGGACTGGGGTTTCCACTTCACCCCTTTGTCCGCGGGCTCATGTTCTACTACGGGCTAGATTTCCATGATCTAGCCCCGAATTTCATCCTCAACATCTCGGCGTTCATCGTCGTGTGCGAGGCTTTCCTCCGCATTAAACCTCATTTCGGCTTGTGGCTCCAAACCTTATGCGTGAAGCCGTAGATCGTGAGCGGCCAGCAAGCGGAGTGCGGAGGAGCCATGGTGGGCAAAATGCCTAATGTCACCTGGCCTGACGGCTCCTTTGCGAAAACCATGAAGGGGTGGCAATCAGGGTGGTTCTATATCACCGAGCCACGTGACGCCAACTGAGCGCTTGCACCCGAGTTCCGATCTGGAACCCCTATGCGGCTCACCTCCTAGGAACAGAAGGGCCTGTTATGGGGCGAATCTTCAGAGCTGACCGGATTCATCAACTACATCAAGGGCATGAAGGACAAGAACATCAAGCTCGTCAACGTGGTCCAGGTCATGCTCATTCGCCGAATTCTGTCGTGCCAAAGGCGGGCATTCAATCTGTGGGAGTTCGTCCCGGCCGAACACCGGACGCTCCAGAGGCTCTACGGCATGAAGCACAAGAACGCATGGAAGGCGTTGTTCAAGGCCACCGAAGTACCTCATCTCATAACCGAGGACCGTGGGCTCCATGCCGCGCGGCATCCTATCCAGGTGAGTTCTCAGGTTGCCACCGGGTTCGGTTCTTCACAATGTATTCATGGAGAATTCCTAAGTGATTGTGCATATTTGTTTAGGAGTATGTGGAGACAGCGGAGCGGATTGACAGTCCGGCTCCGTTGCCGGAAAGCCCAGCTACCGATCTCCTGACAAGGATGCTGGTCCCGACACCCTACAAGGGGCCGGAGAAGAAGGCCGATAAGAAGGCCCCAGGGACCCGAAAGGGTCCCCGGCATAAGGCTGCGCCCAAAGCCTCTTCCGAAGAGGACGAGGAAAACACCTCCCCCGAATGGGAAGAAGGAGAAGAAGAAGAGGAGGCCACCCTATTCGGACAGGATGGGGGGCCTGAGACGGCGGGCCAGGGGACCAGGAGAGGCCCCCGGCGCAAGGCCGTCATACCCGTGTCGTCTGATGACGACGAGGCAGATTCCTCCCGCGGAAGGGAGGAACAGGAAGAAACACCACCTCCCCGTGTCGGGGGAGGGAAGAAGAGGAAGGCCGCCCCGGTGGGAGAGACTGGGATGTCCAAGAAGGGAAAAGTGTCCCTTCCGGACTGCTCTGCCACCACCGCCGATAGCGAAGAAGGGTGGCTGCCCAGGAAGAAGCCCCTAGTGCGATCGTAAGTGCCCGCACTCCATCATAATTTTTCTTCATAGTTTTGTTTGTAATGCTGAACTTGTATGCAGTCCGGCCAGGGCCCATCCTGAAGTGTCGTCTTCGGACGGGTCCTTGAGTGAGTCAGCAATGAACTCACTCCCGACGGCCATGTCTCCTCGGCCTACGGACGATATGGAGGTGTTGTCCCGAAGGCTCCCGGCGATGGCGGAGGTGGCCCTGGAGGCGCCTCAAGGCGGCGTCCCAAACGTCGGACTCGTGGGGTTCAAGGTCCCCGCGGATCATGTTGATGAGAGCCATGGTAAGCCGGGCTCTCAGCCGAACACTATCCCGGAGCCCTCAGTGGCTCCGGACTTAGGCGGGCAACCCCTCGTTATGAAGGGAGGGCCGTCTGTATCAAGGACTTCCGTTGCGCCCCAGGCGCCGGATTGTCTGCTGGAAGCGCTTCGTGGCGCTTCCCTAGATGAAGAGCATCGTACTCTTATGAGTGCGGTGATTCAGAAGGTTTCATCCGCCAAGAGCGGACTAACCGAAGCCTGCATCAGCCTCCTGACAGACTTCGAGGTAAGTAAAAATGTGTGAAATCACCACCCGATAGGTAGTAGCCCCTGATACTCTGTTTGGTGTTCGGAAAGAAAAACCAAACAGAGGGTTAATTATAATCCGCAGGAGTCTAACAATAAGTTTGAATGTAAATAAATAGGCTGTGCTGCTGGCCGCTGCTGCTCGCACGGTCGAAATCGTCGGCCTAACGCAGGACTTAGAGCAGGCACACGGAGAGCTCGACCTCACGAGGAGGCAGCTTGAAGAGAGTAAAGGTAAATGCTTCTCCACTCTCATATATTTAATAGTATATAAAATTCGATTGTGCTAACAACGAAATGTCGTGATATGGTAACAAAGGCCACCACCGAAGTGGCGTCTCTCAAGAAGGCGCTGTCCGAGGCCGAACACAAAGCGGCCTTGGAACTCAAGGAGCGCAAAAAGCAAGAGGCCCGAGTGGGCGAGGTACAAGAAGAGCTCCAGGAGCTCGGCAAGAAGCTCGAGTCTGCGGAGCAGGAGCTTAAAGCAAAAGCGGCCGAGCTTGCGAAGGCCCTTACAAATATGAAAGACGCCAAGGCCGAAGCCGAGAGGGCACAACAAGAGATCCAGGAGGCCAAAAAGATAGCGGCGGGTAAGAAATTTTTTATGCAAAGCAAACATGTGGAGGAGGCGTTTCTTTTACTTACTCGAATCCGAAGCTCTCCAGGGGCATTCGCAGACCTGCCACGCAGCGTATTAGATGCCGCGGAGTTCTACCGTGCCCAGGAGGGGAGCTCAACGGAGAAGTTGTTCTGGTCCCAGTGTGCTGGGGCCGAACATGCAACGCCTTTGAGTGACCAACTGAAGTAGTTGGTCGAACTCCACAAGGCGGCCGAAGTGGCTATGAAAGATCTCATAGTCTGGATATGTCCTGGTGAGCTTATGCCCACCAGCTACTTCGGCCTGATCAAGCGGATGGTGGATTCCTGTCCGCGACTGGAAGTCATCAAGCGATCCGTTTGCATTGAGGCTGCCCGCCGGGCCCTTGCCCGGGCAAAGGTGCATTGGGGCAAGCTGGACGCGGAGAAGCTGGTGAAGGACGGTCCGCCAGAGGGCAAGCCGCATCGAGTCCCCGAGAAGTATTATGATGGCGTGATGAAGGGTGCTTGCCTCGTGGCCGATGAATGTACCAAAGACATAATTTTTGAATGAATCCACTTCTGTCATGTTTGTAATTTAAAGACGAAGTTACTTGCGCTATGTAACGCTTTTGTTATTTAAAATATCACCTTCTGTGCGGCTGTTTATCAAATTCTGAAAGTAGGCCAGTCGTCGGCTTCCGCCCCCATGTAACTAGTACTGGGGTGTTCGTGGAAAACCCGGACACTCTTTATCCAAATGTTTGGTCCCTTAAGGAGGTGTCTAGCGCAGCGAACAAGGCAATCGGACTATGCGGCTTTATAACCTTCACTTAGCCATAGAAGTCTACCATTTTAAATTTCTGCGAAGCCCCTAGAATCCAGAAGGCCGAATTGGGACGCTATACACGCCTATATCGGACAAAGCCGAATTAACGCCTAAAGCGAAAAAATCTTTAAGGATTTTAAGACCTCTCGAACAGCGACCAGTCTCTCGCCACATCATGTTGGACAGTTTTGTGCTTTCTCTACTGTGGTGCTCGTCCAGAAAAACCAGGGCACAATGACAGTAATTCTCCCTGCGCTACCTTAGCCGAATAACGGAACGTAAGGCACCAAAACAAGGGAGCCGGGCTATGCCAACTGTAATCCAAGACATGATTCGGAGCTGATGCATATAATGCTATATGTTCGGGGTGCCGCACTGTTGAAAGTGTCCGGACTTGTCTTGTCGTATTATGGGGCGCTATAAGAAGCCCCTGGCAAACTCAACGTACCAAAGTGTACGGATGCAAAATCAAATAGACATTTATAAAAAATGCAAAAAATAAAAAATAATAATAAGCTGAAGCTGTATATTGTCTCCCATTGATAAATAATACGTTTAAGCGTATGTTTACAATGAATGCATTACACGGAGATAAATAGGATTATTTGACATATCCTATCCAGGAGCAAGCTACGTGCAGATAGATAAAGCGGGAACAATGATCGTGAATAGATTCCACCTGGGTGTTTCCTGGTGTGCGCGAAGCCTGTTACCTCCTGGGTTTCCTCTCCTTTGTAAGTCCGACAATCCGGCTCTTCTGGAGAAGCTGCACTAAAGCGATGTCCTTAAGTGTAAAAGGAAAGGTTACGAAGCAATACCGTACTGTTGACTGAGCCACTGCTACGCCTCCGCCTGTGCCCATGGTATTTTGAGTGCGTAATTGTGTACGCTTGGCACAAATGCTGCTTGGGTGGGACTTGGGCGGAGGCCGGACTGCTAGTCATGCTCTTGACGTGCCTGCTGATCCTGTTGCGGGGTGTTTCGCCCTCGCTTGACGGAGCTTGAGGTTGTCGTCGCCGGATTGGTGGTTTGCCGGAGGAGGCCGCATTGTACTTCGGCCGCAAGGGCCGCTGTGTGTTCTTCTGTACGGAGAGAGCGGTCCATATTTCCGTTGACTGTTATGACCCCGCACGGGCCTGGCATCTTGAGCTTGAGGTATGCATAGTGTGGTACCGCATTGAATCTAGCAAATGCGGTTCGCCCGAGCAGTGCGTGGTAACCACTGCGGAAAGGGACGATATCGAATATTAGCTCTTCGCTTCGGAAGTTATCCGGAGATCCGAAGACCACTTCCAATGTTATAGAGCCCGTGCAACGGGCCTCTACTCCAGGAATTACACCTTTAAAGGTGATTTTGGTGGGCTTAATCCTTGAAGGATCGATGCCCATCTTCCGCACTGTATCCTGGTAAGCAGGTTCATGCTGCTGCCGCCGTCCATGAGGACTCTCGTGAGGTGGAATCCGTCGATGATTGGGTCTACGACCAATGCGGCTGAGCCGCCGTGACGGATGCTAGTAGGATGATCCCTACGACCAAAGGTGATCGGACAAGCTGACCATGGGTTGAATTTGGGGACGACTGGCTCCATCGCATATACGTCCCGTAGTGCTCGCTTCCGTTCCCGCTTGGGGATGTGGGTGCCGTAGATCATGTTGACCATTTTCACCTGGGGGGGGGGGGAATTTCTTCTGCCCCCCCATGTTCGAACGCCAGGGCTCATCGTCATCGTTGCTGTGCAGCCCCTTGTCCTTGTGTTCGGCGTTTATTTTGCCGGCCTGTTTAAATACCCAACAGTCTCTATTGGTGTGGTTGGCTGGCTTGTCCGGGGTGCCATGAATTTGGCACGAATGTTCCAGTATGCGGTCTAGACTGGACGATCCCTGATTGTTTCTCTTGAATGGCTTCTTCCGCTGACCGGATTTGGATCCGCTGAATCCGGCATTGACTGCCATATCCTCGGTGTTGTCGCCGTTGTTCCGTCGCTTGTGTCTGTTGTTGGGGAACGTTGCAGAAAATTAAAATTTTTCCTACGGTTTCACCAAGATCCATCTATGAGTTCATCTAAGCAACGAGTCTAGGGAGAGAGTTTGCATCTACATACCACTTGTAGATCGCGTGCGGAAGCTTGCAAGGTGATGATGTAGTCGTACTCGACGTGATCCAAATCACCGATGACCTGCGCCGAACGGACGGCACCTCCGCGTTCAACACACGTACGGAACAGCCACGTCTCCTCTTCTTGATCCAGCAAGGGAGGGAGGAGAGGTTGAGGGAGATGGCACCAGCAGCAGCACGACGGCGTGGTGTTGATGGAGCTGCAGTACTCCGGCAGAGCTTCGCTAAGCACTATGGAGGTGGATGAGGTGTTGGGGAGGGAGAAGGAGGCAACCAAAGGCCGAGACGTTCAGGTATGAAGTCCCTCCTCTCCCCCCACTATATATAGGGGTGCCAAGGGGGGGTGGCCGGCCCTAGGAGATCCAATCTCCTAGGGGGTGCGGCGGCCAAGGGGGTTTTCCCTCCCCCCAAGGCACCTAGGAGGTGCCTTACCCTCCTAGGACTCTTGCCCCCCTTGAACCCTAGGCGCATGGGCCTATGTGGGGCTGGTGCCCTTGGCCCATTAGGCCAAGGCGCACCCCACACAGCCCATGTGGCCCCCCCGGGACAGGTGGACCCCCGGGACCCTTCCGGTGGTCCCGGTACAATACCGATAACCCCGAAACTTGTCCCGATGCCCGAAACAGGACTTCCCATATATAAATCTTTACCTCCGGACCATTCCGGAACTCCTCGTGACGTCCGGGATCTCATCCGGGACTCCGAACAACATTCGGGTTACTGCATATACATATCCCTATAACCCTAGCGTAACTGAACCTTAAGTGTGTAGACCCTACGGGTTCGGGAGACATGCAGACATGACCGAGACTCTCTCAGTCAATAACCATCAGCGGGATCTGGATACCCATGATGGCTCCCACATGCTCCTCGATGTTGTCATCGGATGAACCACTATGTCGAGGATTCGATCAAACCCTGTATGCAATTCCCTTTGTCAATCGGTACGTTACTTGCCCGAGACTCGATCGTCGGTATCCCAATACCTTGTTCAGTCTCGTTTCCGGCAAGTCACTTTACTCGTACCGCAATGCATGATCCCGTGTCCAACACCTTGGTCACATTGAGCTCAATATGATGATGCATTACCGAGTTGGCCCAGAGATACCTCTCCGTCATACGGAGTGACAAATCCCAGTCTCGATCCGTGTCAACCCAACAGCTACTTTCGGAGATACCTGTAATGTACCTTTATAGTCACCCAGTTACGTTGTGACGTTTGGTACACCCAAGGCATTCTTACGGTATCCGGGAGTTACACGATCTCATGGTCGAAGGAAGAGATACTTGACACTTGCAAAGCTCTAGCAAAACGAACTACACGATCTTTTATGCTATGCTTAGGATTGGGTCTTGTCCATCACATCATTCTCCTAATGATGTGATCCCGTTATCAATGACATCCAATGTCCATAGTCAGGAAACCATGACTATCTGTTGATCACAACGAGCTGGTCAACTAGAGGCTTACCAGGGACATTGTGTGGTCTAAGTATTCACACGTGTATTACGATTTCCGGATAATACAGTTATAGCATGAATAAAAGACAATTATCATGAACAATGAAATATAATAATACTTTTATTATTGCCTCTAGGGCATATTTCCAACAGTCTCCCACTTGCACTAGAGTCACTAATCTAGTTACATTGTGATGAATCGAACACCCATAGTGTTCTAGTGTTGATCATGTTTTGCACGCGAGAGAGGTTTAGTCAGTGGATCTGTGACATTCAGATCCGTGTGCACTTTGCAAATCTCTATGTCTTCATCTTGAACATTTTCACGGATGGAGTTGAAACGACGCTTGATGTGCCTGGTCTTCTTGTGAAACCTGGGCTCCTTTGCGAGGGCAATAGCTCCAGTGTTGTCACAGAAGAGTTTGATCGGCCCCGACGCATTGGGTATGACTCCTAGGTCGGTGATGAACTCCTTCACCCAAATCGCTTCATGTGCTGCCTCCGAGGCTGCCATGTACTCCGCTTCACACGTAGATCCCGCCACGACGCTCTGCTTGCAGCTGCACCAGCTTACTGCTCCACCATTCAACATATACACGTATCCGGTTTGTGACTTAGAGTCATCCGGATCTGAGTCGAAGCTAGCGTCGACGTAACCCTTTACGACGAGCTCTTCGTCTCCTCCATAAACGAGAAACATGTCCTTTGTCCTTTTCAGGTACTTCAGGATATTCTTGACCGCTGTCCAGTGTTCCTTGCCGGGATTACTTTGGTATCTTGCTACCAAACTTATGGCAAGGTTAACATCGGGTCTGGTACACAGCATGGCATACATAATAGATCCTATGGCTGAAGCATAGGGGATGACACTCATCTCTTCTTTATCTTTTGCCGTGGTCGGTGACTGAGCTGAGCTCAGTCTCATACCTTGTAACATAGGCAAGAACCCCTTCTTGGACTGATCCATTCTGAATCTCTTCAAAATCTTATCAAGGTATGTACTTTGTGAAAGACGTATGAGGCGTCTCGATCTATCTCTATAGATCTTGATGCCTAATATATAAGCAGCTTCTCCAAGGTCCTTCATTGAAAAACACTTATTCAAGTAGGCCTTAATGCTGTCCAGAAATTCTATATTATTTCCCATCAGGAGTATGTCATCTACATATAATATGAGAAATGCTACAGAGCTCCCACTCACTTTCTTGTAAACGCAGGCTTCTCCATAAGTCTGCATAAATCCAAACGCTTTGATCATCTCATCAAAGCGAATGTTCCAACTCCGAGATGCTTGCACCAGTCCATAAATGGATCGCTGGAGCTTGCATACTTTGTTAGCGTTCTGAGGATCGACAAAACCTTCCGGCTGCATCATATACAGTTCTTCCTTAAGATGCCCGTTAAGGAATGCTGTTTTGACGTCCATCTGCCATATCTCATAATCATAGTATGCGGCAATTGCTAACATGATTCGGACGGACTTTAGCTTCGCTACGGGAGAGAATGTCTCGTCGTAGTCAATCCCTTGAACCTGTCGATAACCCTTAGCGACAAGTCAAGCTTTATAGATGGTAACATTACCATCCGCGTCCGTCTTCTTAAAGATCCATTTGTTTTCTATCGCTCGCCGATCATCGGGCAAGTCTGTCAAAGTCCATACTTTGTTTTCATACATGGATTCTATCTCGGATTTCATGGCTTCAAGCCATTTGTTGGAATCCGGGCCCGTCATTGCTTCTTCATAGTTCGAAGGTTCATTGTTGTCTAACAACATGATTTCCAGGACAGGGTTGCCGTACCATTCTGGTGCGGAACGTGTCCTTGTGGACCTACGAAGTTCAGCAGTAACTTGATCCGAAGTACTTTGATCATTATCATGGTTTTCCTCTTCAGTTGGTGTGGGCATCATAGGAACGGTTTCCTGTGCTGCGTCACTATCCCGCTCAAGAGGTAGTACTTCATCGAGTTCTACTTTCCTCCCACTTACTTCTTTCGAGAGAAACTCTTTTTCCAGAAAGCATCCGTTCTTGGCAACAAAGATCTTGCCTTCGGATCTTAAGTAGAAGGTATACCCTATAGTTTCCTTAGGGTATCCTATGAATACGCATTTTTCCGACTTGGGTTCGAGCTTTTCAGGTTGAAGTTTCTTGACATAAGCTTCGCATCCCCAAACTTTTAGAAACGACAGCTTAGGTTTCTTTCCAAACCATAATTCATACGGTGTCGTCTCAACGGATTTAGACGGTGCCCTGTTTAAAGTGAATGTAGCTGTCTCTAGAGCGTATCCCCAAAATGATAGCGGTAAATTGGTAAGAGACATCATAGACCGCACCATATCCAATAGAGTGCGATTACGACGTTCGGACACACCGTTTCGCTGAGGTGTTCCAGGCGGCGTGAGCTGTGAAACGATTCCACATTTCTTTAAGTGTGTACCAAATTCGTGACTTAAGTATTCTCCTCCACGATCTGATCGTAAGAATTTTATCTTTCGGTCACGTTGATTCTCCACCTCATTCTGAAATTCCTTGAACTTTTCAAAGGTCTCAGACTTGTGTTTCATTAAGTAGACATACCCATATCTACTCAAGTCATCTGTGAGGGTGAGAACATAACGATATCCTCCGCGAGCCTCAACGCTCATTGGACCGCACACATCGGTATGTATGATTTCCAACAAGTTGGTTTCTCGCTCCATTGTTCCGGAGAACGGAGTCTTGGTCATTTTGCCTAAGAGGCATGGTTCGCACGTGTCAAATGATTCATAATCAAGAGACTCTAAAAGTCCATCGGCATGGAGCTTCTTCATGCGCTTGACACCAATGTGACCAAGGCGGCAGTGCCACAAGTATGTGGGACTATCGTTATCAACTTTAAATCTTTTGGCATCTACACTATGAACATGTGTAATATTACGCTCGAGATTCATTAAGAATAAACCATTGACCATCGGAGCATGACCATAAAACATATCTCTCATATAAATCGAACAACCATTATTCTCAGACTTAAATGAGTAGCCATCTCATATTAAACGAGATCCAGATACAATGTTCATGCTCAAACTTGGCACTAAATAACAATTATTAAGGTTCAAAACTAATCCCGTAGGTAAATGTAGAGGCAGCGTGCCGACGGCGATCACATCGACTCTGGAACCATTCCCGACGTGCATCGTCACCTCGTCCTTCGCTAGTCTCCGTTTATTCCGCAGCTCCTGCTGTGAGTTACAAATATGAGCAACGGCACCGGTATCAAATACCCAGGAGTTACTACGAGTACTGGTAAGGTACACATCAATCACATGTATATCAAATATACCTTTGGTGTTGCCGGCCTTCTTATCCGCTAAGTATTTGGGGCAGTTCCGCTTCCAGTGACCCTTCCCCTTGCAATAAAAGCACTCAGTCTCAGGCTTGGGTCCATTCTTTGACTTCTTCCCGGTAACTGGCTTACCAGGCGCGGCAACATCTTTGCCGTCCTTCTTGAAGTTCTTCTTACCCTTGCCCTTCTTGAACTTAGTGGTCTTATTGACCATCAACACTTGATGTTCTTTCTTGATTTCAGCCTCTGCTGACTTCAGCATCGAGAACACTTCAGGAATGGTCTTTACCATTCCCTGCATGTTGTAGTTCATCACAAAGCTCTTGTAGCTTGGTGGGAGCGACTGGAGGATTCTGTCAATGACCGCCTCATCTGGGAGGTTAATGTTCAGCTGGGTCATACGGTTGTGCAACCCAGACATCTTCAGGATGTGCTCACTGACAGAACTGTTTTCCTCCATCTTACAACTGTAGAACTTGTCGGAGACATCATATCTCTCGACCCGGGCATGAGCTTGGAAAACTAGTTTCAGCTCTTCGAACATCTCATATGCTCCGTGATGCTCAAAACGCTTTTGGAGCCCCGGTTCTAAGCTGTAAAGCATGCCGCACTGAACGAGGGAGTAATCATCAGCGCGAGAATGCCAAGCATTCATAATGTCTTGGTTCTCTGGGACGGGAGCGTCACCTAGCGGTCCTTCTAGGACATATTGTTTCCTGGCAGCTATGAGGATGATCCTCAGGTTCCGGACCCAGTCCGTATAGTTGCTGCCATCATCTTTCAGCTTGGTTTTCTCTAGGAACGCGTTGAAGTTCATGTTGACATTAGCGTTGGCCATTGATCTACAAGACATATTTGCAAAGGTTTTAGACTAAGTTCATGATAATAAAGTTCTAATCAAATTATGAACTCCCACTTAGATTAGACATCCCTTTAGTCATCTAAGTGTTACACGATCCGAGTCGACTAGCCCGTGTCCGATCATCACGTGAGACGGACTAGTCATCGTCGGTGAACATTTTCATGTTTGATCGTATCTTCCATACGACTCGTGTTCGACCTTTCGGTCTCCGTGTTCCGAGGCCATGTCTGCACATGCTAGGCTCGTCAAGTTAACCCTAAGTGTTTTCGCTGTGTAAAACTGTCTTACACCCGTTGTATGTGAACGTAAGAATCCATCACACCCGATCATCACGTGGTGCTTAGAAACGACGAACTGTAGCAACGGTGCACAGTTAGGGGAGAACACTTCTTGAAATTTTATAAGGGATCATCTTATTTACTACCATCGTCCTAAGTAAACAAGATGCATAATACATAATAAACATCACATGCAATTATATAGTTGTGACATGATATGGCCAATATCATATAGCTCCATTGATCTTCATCTTCGGGGCTCCATGATCATCTTGTCACCGGCTTGACACCATGATCTCCATCATCATGATCTCCATCATCGTGTCTTCATGAAGTTGTCACGCCAACGACTACTTCTACTTCTATGACTAACGTTTAGCAATAAAGTAAAGTAGTTTACATGACGTTATTCAATGACACGCAGGTCATACAAAAAATAATGACAACTCCTATGGCTCCTGCCGGTTGTCATACTCATCGACATGCAAGTCGTGAATCCTATTACAAAGAACATGATCTCATACATCACAATTCATCATTCATCACAACTTCTGGCCATATCATATCACATGATCAATCGCTGCAAAAACAAGTTAGACGTCCTCTAATTGTTGTTGCATCTTTTACGTGGCTGCAATTGGGTTCTAGCAAGAACGTTTTCTTACCTACGAATCACCACAACGTGATTTTGTCAACTTCTATTTACCCTTCATAAGGGCCCTGTTCATCGATTCCGCTCCAACTAAGGTGGGAGAGACAGACACCCGCCAGCCACCTTATGCAACTTGTGCATGTCAGTCGGTGGAACCGGTCTCACGTAAGAGTACGTGTAAGGTTGGTCCGGGCCGCTTCATCCCACAATACCGTTGAGCAAGAAAAGACTAGTAGAGGCAAGTAAGATGACAAAATCCACGCCCACAACAAAGTTGTGTTCTACTCGTGCAAAGAGAACTACGCATAGACCTAGCTCATGATGCCACTGTTGGGGAACGTTGCAGAAAATTAAAATTTTTCCTACGGTTTCACCAAGATCCATCTATGAGTTCATCTAAGCAACGAGTCTAGGGAGAGAGTTTGCATCTACATACCACTTGTAGATCGCGTGCGGAAGCTTGCAAGGTGATGATGTAGTCGTACTCGACGTGATCCAAATCACCGATGACCCGCGCCGAACGGACGGCACCTCCGCGTTCAACACACGTACGGAACAGCCACGTCTCCTCTTCTTGATCCAGCAAGGGAGGGAGGAGAGGTTGAGGGAGATGGCACCAGCAGCAGCACGGCGGCGTGGTGTTGATGGAGCTGCAGTACTCCGGCAGAGCTTCGCTAAGCACTATGGAGGTGGATGAGGTGTTGGGGAGGGAGAAGGAGGCAACCAAAGGCCGAGACGTTCAGGTATGAAGTCCCTCCTCTCCCCCACTATATATAGGGGTGCCAAGGGGGGGTGGCCGGCCCTAGGAGATCCAATCTCCTAGGGGGTGCGGCGGCCAAGGGGGGTTTCCCTCCCCCCCAAGGCACCTAGGAGGTGCCTTACCCTCCTAGGACTCTTGCCCCCCTTGAACCCTAGGCGCATGGGCCTATGTGGGGCTGGTGCCCTTGGCCCATTAGGCCAAGGCGCACCCCCCACAGCCCATGTGGCCCCCCGGGACAGGTGGACCCACCCGGTGGACCCCCGGGACCCTTCCGGTGGTCCCGGTACAATACCGATAACCCCGAAACTTGTCCCGATGCCCGAAACAGGACTTCCCATATATAAATCTTTACCTCCGGACCATTTCGGAACTCCTCGTGACGTCCGGGATCTCATCCGGGACTCCGAACAACATTCGGGTTACTGCATATACATATCCCTATAACCCTAGCGTAACTGAACCTTAAGTGTGTAGACCCTACGGGTTCGGGAGACATGCAGACATGACCGAGACTCTCTCAGTCAATAACCATCAGCGGGATCTGGATACCCATGATGGCTCCCACATGCTCCTCGATGTTGTCATCGGATGAACCACTATGTCGAGGATTCGATCAAACCCTGTATGCAATTCCCTTTGTCAATCGGTACGTTACTTGCCCGAGACTCGATCGTCGGTATCCCAATACCTTGTTCAGTCTCGTTTCCGGCAAGTCACTTTACTCGTACCGTAATGCATGATCCCGTGTCCAACACCTTGGTCACATTGAGCTCAATATGATGATGCATTACCGAGTTGGCCCAGAGATACCTCTCCGTCATACGGAGTGACAAATCCCAGTCTCGATCCGTGTCAACCCAACAGCTACTTTCGGAGATACCTGTAATGTACCTTTATAGTCACCCAGTTACGTTGTGACGTTTGGTACACCCAAGGCATTCTTACGGTATCCGGGAGTTACACGATCTCATGGTCGAAGGAAGAGATACTTGACACTTGCAAAGCTCTAGCAAAACGAACTACACGATCTTTTATGCTATGCTTAGGATTGGGTCTTGTCCATCACATCATTCTCCTAATGATGTGATCCCGTTATCAATGACATCCAATGTCCATAGTCAGGAAACCATGACTATCTGTTGATCACAACGAGCTGGTCAACTAGAGGCTTACCAGGGACATTGTGTGGTCTAAGTATTCACACGTGTATTACGATTTCCGGATAATACAGTTATAGCATGAATAAAAGACAATTATCATGAACAATGAAATATAATAATACTTTTATTATTGCCTCTAGGGCATATTTCCAACATCTGTTGCATTGTGGCTTGCCATTATTGTCCCGGACATCTGAAGTTCCAGAATGTGGTGTAGTGCTACTGCGAGCCAACCAGCTATCCTCGCCCGCGCAAAAGCGGGTCATTAGTGTCGTAAGAGCTGCCATGGACTTGGGTTTCTCCTGGCTGAGGTGTCTGGCGAGCCACTCGTCACGGATATTATGCTTGAAAGCTGCCAGGGCTTCGGCGTCCAGACAGTCAACTATTTGGTTCTTTTTAGTTAGGAACCGAGTCCAGAATTTCCTGGCTGATTCTCCGGGCTGTTGAGTAATGTGGCTTAAGTCATCGGCATCCGGAGGTCGCACATATGTGCCCTGGAAGTTGTCAAGAAATGCGTCTTCCAGATTTTCCCAACTGCCAATGGAATTTGCGGGCAGGCTGTTTAGCCAGTGCCAGGCAGGTCCTTTGAGCTTAAGGGGAAGATACTTGATGGCATGTAGATCATCTCCGCGGGCCATGTAAATGTGGAGAAGGAAATCCTCGATCCATACCGCGGGATTGGTGGTGCCATCATATGATTCGATGTTTACGGGTTTAAACCCTTCTGGGAATTCATGATCCATCACTTCATCAGTGAAGCAGAGGGGGTGTGCGGCGCCTCTATGTCGGGCTATGTCACGGTGCAGTCCGGCTGCGTCTGACTGGTTGTATTCGGCCCGGCCGGTTTTGCTGTTAGTGTATCCGGTATGACGGTCATCATCATGTGCTTCGGCGTGCCCCCGTGATCCGTAGATCGATCTTGGCTGTCCTGCGGCGTTATCCAGTTTATCGCGCAGGTCCTGAGTATTGCCCCGGGCCGTAGTAAACCGGCGCGGGGGTGCAGGCTGGTATTTCGGCTGATATGCCGTTTTGTCCCGACCTCGAGGCGGTCGGTCAGCCGTGGGGCGCTCGAGTCCATATTCCTTGGCTGTCAGGACTTCCGTCCATCTGTCTGTGAGCAGATCTTGATCAGCTTGGAGCTGCTGCTGCTTCTTCTTCAGGCTTCTCGCAGTGGCAATAAGCCGACGCTTGAAGTGCTCCTGCTCTGCGGGGTCTTCGGGTACGCCGAACTCGTCGTCGCCGAGGCTAATCTCGTCTTCAGAGAGGGGCATGTAGTTGTCCTCCTCCAGATACCCGTCCGTCGCCTGTTCATCTGGGCTGTCATGCCTGTCTTCTTGTTCGGCCTGCTTGAAGGCGGGCTGTTCGGGGTTGTATTCATCGTTGGCACCGTCCGGATTATTATCGTCTCCGGTGCCGGTATTGCCTTGGCGGGGCTTGGGGCGGCGCTGGCGACGCCCATGCTTTGCTTTCGTTTTGGAGGGGTTATCCTCCCTTGCCTCATCGCCATTGGTTTCTTTTGGAGTGTCCACCATACATATATCATATTAAGAGGTGGTTGTCCATCGCCCTGTGAGTGGTGGCTCCTATATGTCTCCTGCATCGTCGTCCATACCGTCGATGTCTTCGAAGTCAAAATCGAGTACGTCGGTTAAATCATCGATCTTGGCGACAAAGTGGGTGGTGGGTGGGTAGCGAATTCCCTCGTCGCCTGCTTCCCACTCAAGCCGGACATAGTTCGGCCCAGAGCCTCCTGACAAAGAGAGAGACTACAATGAGTTCAGCATGTCGCCAAAGGGCGAGTGCTGAAAGATGTCCGCAGCGGTAAACTCCATTACCGGAGCCCAGCCTGGCTCGACTGGCTCGAGAGTGAGCGGACCAGGACCAACAGTCGGATATGAGTCCGGAGGCCCAGGGTTACAGGCCTCCACAGAGGTGAGACCCGTGTTCGGCTCCACCACCGATAAGTGTGCGGCCTGTGGGGCGGGGTCCAGCCCTCCGTCCATAGGCAACGCAACCCGCCCTAAATTTAGATCCGGGGCTGCTTCGGGGATGATGTCCCGGGCACTGTCCGACAGCAGGTCTAGGCCGTGCTCGTCGTGGCTGTTCGGCGCTCCTGGCGCAGGCTCGAATCCGTCGAAGATCAAGTCTCCACGGATGTCTTCCGTGTAGTTCAAGTTTCCGAACCTCATCTGGTGGCCAGGGGCGAAGCTGTCGATCTGCTCCAATTGGCCAAGCGAATTGGCCCGCAGTGCGAAGCCGCCGAACACAAAGATCTGTCCGGGGAGAAAAGTCTCACCCTGGACCGTGTTGTTGACGATTGAAGACGCCATCAAGCCTCGAAACGACGACACAGGGGAACTCTCAATGAAAGCACCAATGTCGGTGTCAAAACCGGCGGATATCGGGTAGGGAGTCCCGATCTGTGCGTCTTAGGCTGATGATAACAGGAGGCAAGGGACATAATGTTTACCCAGGTTCGGGCCCTGTCGATGGAGGTAAAACCCTACTTCCTACTTGATTAATATTGAAGATATATGAAATACAAGAGTAGATGTACCACGAGATCGTAGAGACTAAACTCTAAGAGCTAGCCTATGATGTTATTATTGTTATTGTGATCGGCCTTCTAAGGACCATGCTCTCCGGTTTATATAGACACCGGAGAGCTAGGGTTTACATGGAGTCGGTTACAAGGAAGGAAACATAATATCCGGATCGCCAAGCTTGTCTTCCGCGCAAAGGAGAGTCTCATCCGGACACGAGCCGAAATCTTGAGTCTTGTATCTTGACGCTTCTATAGTCCGGACGATGAATATAGTCCGGCTGTCCGGATACCCCCTTATCCAGGACTCCCTCACCCGCCACCGTCGCCGCCCATGACCTAGGAGGAGGAGGCCCGGCTCATGAGGCGTGTCATGGAGGACTCCATGAACACGCACGACGAGCGGCAATGGGAGGGCCTGGAAACCGCATTGGCCTTCTCCGCGGCACGCGACGTGGCCATCCCGGAGCTGGACCTCGCCGTCAAGGAGGAGGTCCTGGAGGAGCCGCTCGTCGCCGCGTGGAACCGTCGCCGCGTGGGCAGGCGGTGGAGCTGGGAGTGCACGGTGCAGGAGATGGCCGACGTGAGGGGTGTCGGCCCATGGGCAGCCACGCCGTCGCGGTCACCAGAGCAGGAGCCACGGCAGGAGGTGGTGCAGGCGCCGCCGGCGCCCCCGATCCAGCAGGGGCCACCAGCCAACCTTTGGCAGCCCGCCCTACGTCGACCTCACCAGCGACGACGACGACTAGGACGGCGACTCCTGCAGACGATGGCGGCCACCAGCGACGGGCCTTTATCTAGTTTTTTATGTCTTTTATTAAGTTTTAAGTTTAATTAAGACTTGCGTTGAACTTTGGTACTTGACGTATGGACGATTAATGTTTATATTTATGTTTTCGTATTATTTGTAATTTTCATTTTTTTTTTGCAAAAAATCGAAGTCCACAAACAAACGGTATGAGACAAGGTGTGTCCGTTGGGCGCATCGATGACCGAACTACCGTGAGCGAACGCTGTGTCCGTTTCCTGCCCCAAACGGATGAACCGATCGTCCGCTTGGGTCGCACGTTAGAGTTGGCCTAAGCTCACTCGTGCTGCCACACGCCACGCACCGTTCCAAGTTCGAACGACCCAACGATTTGGCTGTGCGTCCCTCGGAGAGTCCGTACCGCATTCCCTTTCAAGGCCCCGAGAAAAGATCATCTCCACGATCCGGTACGCCGATAAACAATGCTACTCCGTACTAGAAGAAGACGAGAAGCGTGTCAAGTTGCGGGCGTTCTCCTCATCTTTTATTTCAGTGACGTGGATCATCCTCGCATAAAGCTAGAAGCACACCGATTGGAAGAAAGCGACTGCCCCTCCTTTTTCTTTCGAATAGCCCACGGTTCCAGAGTCCTTCACTTCTTTCCGGTCTCTTCTCCCCGGAGTTCCGGCGGGCGATCACATGCGTATGCCGGTATGCGGCGGCGCACGACAGTCAAACTTGGAACGTGCAATCATAATTCCAGCAGGAGTACTGCTCTGCATGTGCCGACCGATGACATTGTCTTCAGTTTTTTTTTTTTTTTTTTGGGTTTCTTCTTCGAATGTACTTGCTGTAAACGTATGGGTGCACCTCCGTGTTTACAATAGATGGTGTTCAAGTCCTCAACTACTACACGGCGTACCAAACTAGAGTACCAACCTAAGAAATTGCACGTACAACAGTTTGGTAAAAGCAAGCTATCATGAGGCTACTGAAGCTCTTGCGTTATTGCAAGTGATTGATTTGGCGCTCAGGCTTGGATGCACAATTTTGATTTTTGAATCGGACTCTTTGGAGCTGGTGAATGCATGCAATGGTGAGATAGAGATCTATGGTCCACATGCTGCTATTCTTTCGGAAGTTTTTTGCAAAAGCCCAGTTGATGGATGGCATTTCTTGTGCACACTGTCCTCAGGGAAGCCAATGGGGTCGCTCATCAACTGGCTAAGTATACTTATGAGACTCATTCTGATCTTAGTTGGGATGGTGATCCAAACATCTTTTCTTTTGCCTTTTGTTATAAACGATGTAACACTGTTGGCTAAGCAATAAAACACTGAGGTTTCCCTGTCGAAAAGAAAAACCGGCCAAGGGAGTTGACATCAGATACTTTATTATTAGTAGACTAAAATTTTAGAAATTAACAAAAAAGTGGCTGTAGTTTAGTGGTGAGAATTCCACGTTGTGGCCGTGGAGACCTGGGCTCGAATCCCAGCAGCCACAGTACAATTTTTGGTGTCCAGTTTGCAGGAGATGTTCAAAAGGACGAGAATCAAAATTTGACGTCCACATAGCAGACAACGCATCAGTATACTTGTCACGTCCAGTTCTTATTTTGCCTCTTGTCTCAAGGATCTTTTTCTGTCTCTGATCAGGCTAGTGATTCAGCGAACATGCCCTTTTCTGTCTCTGGTCAGGCCAGTGATTCAGCGAACATGCACGGCTACAGATCAAATAAAAGGAGATAGAATATCTTGCAACCACAAAATCCTCTACTAGTACACATATCTGGTTTATACAGTACAGTTAGCATATGCTTCCAAACTTCATTTTCTCGTAATATTATCCATGGATCTGACACAAAAGCGCCAAAAGAATAAAAAAGAAGGGAGAAAGAATCGGGAGTGCGTGCAACAAAAAGTGGGTATGATGCCATGTTTTCTGTTTGCGCCAGCGAAGCTCGGAAATAAATAGAGGAACAGATATAAAGAAGCAAATAAGTACGTAGTACAACTTTGTCGATTGAAAAGGTATATCTGAACGTTATTTTTGAATATTTGTGCACCGTACACGCGCTAGACAGAGTTCCTGCTTTAGGAGTGAGGACAGAGTGTCATTTGTCTTGATGCTCTTCTCGCTGTATCACGTTTCAAGATTAGCATCCACAAGACCACAATACGTATCTAATAATTGAATAGTTTTTGACACGTAGCAACGTAGTACCAGCCCGTCCTTTCCTAATGCCAGATTGCCACCAATATATGTTTCATCTGCTAACTCATTAACTTTTTCTGTTGCGATGGGGCTGGTCAGATAATCATAGCAAAAATTATCCTTTCTTAAAAAATGCAAATTTCGGCAACATGTTAGGAATTTATGTAAGTTTTTCTGACTGTAAGTTTTTGTCTGCAGATGAGACATAAGCGTATCATTTGATTTGTTAATTAAGAAGAGACTAGGCATAAAACTTTGTAAACATTAGTGCTAAATCATTGGTAAAGGTTCAGCATAATTGTTTGGATACTTAAATGTACTATGTGTATAATTCTGTGCTAAGGGCATCTTCAATGCCGACCGCCGAAAGCAGACAAAGGTATAATCCATGAACAGTGATGCAGGAGTCGACCGTCCAACTGTGTCCCTTAAAACTTCTCTTTCTTTTTTTAACTCCATGGGTTCAGAACAATAGCATATCAAATCATCGATCATTCAAATACAACAATAGTTCTAATTTAAATATTACAATTCAAATAAGTTTCAAATAAAATAATTCGAACTTGAATTCAAGTCACACATATGTTTTAGTTGTCCTTTTTAACTACCCGCAGACGCCCCATCTAATCTTCCCCTCATGAATTGCTCAATATTGATTTTGTTGATGCATTTAAAAAAACTCATCAAACGTGGCTGCATTCTGATGTGGGAGTTGGATAGGATCACCCATGTCTCAAATTTTAGACCTCGGGCAACATTTCCAGGCTCATCCTCTACTATCATGCCGTGCATGATGTTAGTGTCAAAACCAGCAGATCTCGTGTAGGGGGTCCCGAGCTGTGGATCTAGGATCAATGTGTAACAAGGGACCAAGAACACGGTGTTTACCCAAGTTCGGGCCCTCTCGAAGAGGTAAAACCCTACGTCCTGCTTGGTTATATTGATGTATGTGGGTGGATTGCAGAGTCGATCCACCACGAGATCAGATGAACTAAACCCTAGGCGAATAGGATGATGGTTGTTTTTGTAGCCTCTACGGACTAAACCCTCTGGTTTATATAGAGACCAGGGGTACTAGGGTTTACACATGGTCGGTTACAAGGAAGGAACAAACATGCTGATTCTTCTCATCTTGACTTGGAGGACACACCAAGGCATCGAAGGTCTCCTGTCCGGATACGAGACCTCCTCATTGCTGGGGCCCCCAGCAGTGATAGTGTGGCCAAGTGTCCGGCCCATAAGGACAGGCCGACAGTCCAAGGATACCCTAGTCTAGGACTCCCTCGGTAGCCCACGAACTAGTCTCCAACGCCGGGGTTCGTGGTTTCGTTTGAATTGCATGCATGAAACCACCCAGAAACACTAGTCCACCTGACATGTCCGCTGCTCGCCACCGGCAACGTGGCGCATTCTAAGCTTCACGGAACAAAGTACAAACCGTTGTTTAACATTGTCTGTATGCGGTTGACGCAGGTAGCCTTAAAGGTTTTTGCCACCAACATCAGTGGCAACATAATTTTTGGCTGGCCCACCACCTCCTTCAACATAAATATAGTGTCGGTCCTATGTGACTCTACCGTTGCCAATATATCAGTTTTTCATATTATGTTTTGTCGAACTGTTGATAGTTGGTAGTGTGCATTTTAGTTATTCAGAGATCGGGTGTAACTCATTATGCTTGTATCTGCTTGATCCTATATTTTAAGATAATAAAAACATCGTTTATAAAAGAAAACTCTATAGGCATGAAACGCTATATTAGTTAGTGTACCCTTTGTTTCTGAATATATATTAAACTAACAAACATCTTACATTTAGAAACAGAAATAGTAAGTAATAGACTTGTTGCCAATCATACTAGTGTGACACTTGTGATCTTAGAAGCTAAACTATTGACCGATTGATCATAGCAACGCTCTGCTGAGGTCAAGAGTCTTGAAAAAGCAAGTCGACTGTAATGCGCGAAAAGGACAGCTACCAGATAGCAAATGTTTTGAATTAAGGATTTGTCATACTTAATGCAGTTATTAGTGTCTCCACTAGTGTAATTTTAATGTTTTTTCTCTTAAAACACAACAGAAAGATAGATGCTTATATACACTTATCGCTATAAACGCAACCATGCACAATCTAGCAATATGAACCACTCTGAGAGATTGTGCGGGTCAATGGACACAATGTGCTTCCCACGAAAAATAGTAGTTAAATCCTGAAATAAATCTATGAAAATGCAAGCGTCCACGCTAAGTCTAGGACAACAAGGAACACAATCAATTGAGTTATGCTTGGTTTGCGTATCTTCAATTGAGTTCAATATTTGCATGTATTGCTCACCTTACACAATATCGCTACAAGCTTTTGAATGGCACTGCAAGTAATAACGCAAGTTTTTTAAAGCAAGAGCACGACTTCCGATTTCATTAGTGAAACATATGTCTCTATCTTACAATGCTAAAGCTAATGATTAATTTCCGGAGAAGACAAGTGGTTTCTAATAATAGAAATCAGGGAGAGAGCTCTCTTTATGTATAGAAAAGATTAATTCTCGCAAAAAAAAGGCTAATGGTGAACGGCCAAGACAGGTTGAACGCATGAATGAATCACAAACGAAGACCGATTGCATGCACAACAGGAACAATCAATTAATCTTTATTAATTTACTGGTGTTCCTCGGCAAGGAGTTGCACAGAAGAGTAAACTTGTTACAGAGAAAACAATCCCAAAAAATTGTCGCCTTCTTCGATCAATTAGTAGAGTGAAGTCTGAAATATATTCACCGCGCCATTGCTCGCGTGCTAATGGTCCGGGGTCGTTGGTTCAAAAAGCAAATAGTGGTGGGTCCTCTGGGGGTCCACGATAGCACATGCAGTGGTGCATGGCGCATGGCGGAAGGATCATGCAGTCTTTGGCGGCGACATCTTCCGCGCGGCGCCCGCAAGTTCGCCGCTGGCCGCTTCCCTTCGGCGCGGGATCCGCGGCAGCTGCTCGCAAGGCGGTGGCGCAGACGCCCCGCAACCGTGCGCGCGGCGCCTTCGCCCGCTCACGGTTGCGGGGCACCGCCATTACGACGGGCCTTGGAGCAACGATGTGTCATCGCTTGTGGGCTCGGCCGGTCAGTCTTCTTGGCTGCGGCAGGCATGCGAGATGTTTTCACCTTTTCGGCGTGGAACAAAACAGCTGCCGTCGTCGCCGGAACCAAAGCACCGCGGGTAGCTTCGATGCATGGGAACACAGCGTACTGAAGGGCCTACGCACGCGGCTTCGATCGAGCGATCACCACACGAGCTTCTCCACCGCCATCCCCTGCAGCAACGGCCGCGCCGCGACGTCGCGGCTGGTGATGACCGGCACGCGGCAGCAGACCGAGCGGCCTCGGCGGTCCTCGGAGGACACGCGGCGGAGGACGTCCAGGAAACGGTCCTCGTCGCAGCAGGGCAGCGCGACGGGGCCAGGGGTGGACGGGAAGCCGTACTCCTCCTCCGACTGCCGGAGCAGCTCGTGGAACACGGGGTGGTTGAGGTGAGCCGCGCGCACCAAGAACCGCCGTGAGTCGCCGCCCACGCACACCGCCACATGCCCCGACGGCACGTGTGCCGCCGCGGCCCGGGACCGCCACCGCCGCAGCGTCTGCTGGAGGCGGACGATGCTCTGGATCTTGCCACATTTGGCCATCGTTCTCGCCGGCTGAGGATGCTCTGCTTTTGGTGGGATGATAGGCGCGGACAGATGGAGTTGGGCGTGAGAATGGAGCAATGCTACACGTACGGGTAATTACGGGCAGAGATTAATTACAGGCTGATTTGGCTTAACAGAATTGGATAAAAGGAGAGTGAGGTGGGACCACCCCGGGTAGAAATCAGGGGGGGGGGGGGGGGGCGAAGAGATTTAAGGAAAGGCCCCGTAAATGCCTGTACGTCTAGGATTATTGGTGAGAATGCTCTACTTTTCGAGGCGAGAGCGGCGTGGAGGTTTTATAGGTGGTTGCTGGGTGCTGGCTTCGTCCAGTTGGCCGATGTGACATTATTCCTCGGCTT
>NC_041383.1:731807846-731853047 GCF_002162155.2 Triticum dicoccoides | reverse complement strand
TACAGGCTGATTTGGCTTAACAGAATTGGATAAAAGGAGAGTGAGGTGGGACCACCCCGGGTAGAAATCAGGGGGGGGAGGGGGGGGCGAAGAGATTTAAGGAAAGGCCCCGTAAATGCCTGTACGTCTAGGATTATTGGTGAGAATGCTCTACTTTTCGAGGCGAGAGCGGCGTGGAGGTTTTATAGGTGGTTGCTGGGTGCTGGCTTCGTCCAGTTGGCCGATGTGACATTATTCCTCGGCTTCACGTTTTTTTTTTTTGATGATGGAAATTTCTTCCTATGTTTGGTTTATCGCATGTGCAAAAGATTAGCATCTAAACCAAGAACATGTGCTAAGTAATGCTGTGCCAGGTAACATTTCCTCCTCGTTGAGATCATTGTCCTTTTGGTTCATTTGTTAGGTACTCCTATGTCTATTTTTATTTTGTGCGTGTGTATAACATGTACCATGAGTCGCTCTGCAAATGCTTGAACCCCTAGATGTATGTCCTGCTTATACTTTGCATTGAACCGCATTTTGTACACACCGAGCGGTACTAAAATGACCGCCACAAAAAGAATACTACTCCTTTTTGGGACGGAAAGGAATTTGATTTGGGATGGGAGGACAATTAGAAGGAAACAATCGTTCACTTATAACCCTTGTAAAAAGATGGTACTAAAATTTCAAGATAAAGGAGGCACGAGATAAATTTCTATGAACTACATGTTTGTTTCGCATAAAGTTATTTGCAGTTCTTTTCACGGGATGCAAATAATCATAATCCCTCCATTCCATAATGTAGTGCATATAGGCTTTTTTTTCATAGTTTTAAATAGCTGCTATAGCTTTTTGAGCAGGGAGCCACTAAATGGTACTCATGTACAATAGTCCACTAATAGCCGACTATAGCTGATTTCGAGGACTGCCACTATTTTACATAGCCCGCTATTTAAAACATTTTTTTTGAAATATCAAACCTCACGAACTTTGATCAAGTTCATAGAGAAAAATGCCTACATTTAGAATGTCAAACATATATCTTTATATTCATCATAAGATGTAGTTTCATATTTTATATATTTCATATTGTAGATATAAATAGTTTTTCTTATAAACTTGATCAAAGTTTGCACAATTTAACTTAAAAAAGAATCTATAAGCGCTGCATTATGAAACGGAGGGAGTATTCGAATAAAAGTATTGCAATGCAAATTGTATTTATTCTCCGTGTTTATGGATTTTGCGTTGTTTTCTAAAGCTTTCACGCACTAACAATTTTGCTAGGTTCATTCAAAAGGCCGTAGAAAAGTTCTCAGAAACTGCTATAGGATGAAGAAATGAGCCACAACCGCAGTAAAGGTCGGTTCTTTTCGTATGCAGATCATGAGAAACTGCCCGAGAGTCATATGTGCAAAATCTCTATGAATTTGGAATCCATTCCCGCAAAAAAAAGAGGGGGTTTGAATCCATTTCTTTTCTGTTGTTGCAGTCTAAGACTGTTATGTGTGTTGAGTAGGGATGAGACGCGGACGGTTCACTCGGGCTAGGGTGTAGGGTTTGCAGTTGCAAAATAGGAGTAATTTCATGCACAAATAGGGGAGAATACAAAAAATATATAATGGTGCGTATGCAAAGGGCCGGGTGTATGCTCGTTGTGTTTGGATTCACCTAATGCTTCCTTCTGAGTCAGTAAAAATCTCCTTTTGTGGAAAGATATACAGTGAGATAGAGCTGAAGTACAGAAGTAGTGAGCGATTCCACACTCCACATTTCTGCAGTTTTTAGCTACTTCTGCTGCAAACCCAGAAGCTGGTCTGGAAGCAAAAAATAAGCGGGGCAAAAGCCCTTGGGAGCTTTCTGAGATGGGTATATCCAAACCCAAAGTAGAAAGCAAGGCACCGCCGTGCCGCCACACAGCTGGGGTCGCCGCCGTGGCAAAGGCATTTCCATGTCAAGCTGACTGTTCAACTGCACATGGAAGGAGCGGGGCGAGCTAAAGGTAAGCTGGAGTACGACACGCTGACACAGTGCTAAGAAAATGGAAGGAGGAAGCAACCATTTTTTGTAGTTTGCTATCCGGTGAGGCCGGTGACGACGCGCTTGTGTGCTGGTGCATGTGCCCCGGCGCTTTCTGCAGCAGGGCGGGGCGCCCAGTAGCCTATCCGGCTTACACGATCCTCCGCACTGTTTATGCCGCGCGATAGATACGTATACGGTAGCGCTATACCCTTGCCGGAGTTGTAGCTTTCCGTCATCATCCAGGCCACGTACGTACGCGTCCACGTCCACTGAGGCGAGCTTGCAGTGACACTTCCTACTGCTAGCTGTGGCTGATTTTCCAACCCAGTCCAGCCAAGAGCGGAGTCTTTACGATGGCCAAACGTGCCGCCACCGAGGACCGTGAAGAAGGCGCTCTCGCCTCGCCTCGTCGCGTCGTCGTTGCCGGTAAAACGGTCGCCGGCGCCCGCACCGGCCGACCGCACACTCCGCGATCCGCGAGGCACCACAAGATTCGATCCGAATATGACGCGGCGCCTGCCCAGGTGCCACCGAACGCCGTGCCCCGGCGCCCGGCACATGGTCGACGGATCGAGCGGGCGTCCGTGGTTAAGCCGTCGCCGTTGCCGGGGAGGCCGCCGTCGTGCACCAGCCCCACCCATGTGCCGCCGCTAGCCGTGGTGGGCGTGACCCGAAGCGCCTCGGGGCGGCGGAGGGCCACGGGCTTTCGCCGTGTAAGGGTCAGACTCGGCTTGTGCAGCATGATTCATTAGAGATGCAACCTGTGCTTGTCAAGTCCACATCACTGTGACTACGTAGGAACAAAAATTTCCCGTTGGTTCCAGTGTCACTGAACAGCCCAAGCTCTCTCGTGTTGCCACTTGCCACACGCCACGCGCCGCTCCAAATTCGAACGACCCGACGATCGGGCTGTGCGTCCCTCACAGAGTCCGTACCACATTCCTGTTCCAGGCCCCGAGAAGATCATTTCCACGACCTGGTAGGCCGATAAACAATGCTACTCCGTACTAGAAGAAGAAGACGAGAAGCGTGTCAAGTTGCAGCGAGCTCCCCTCATCTTTTATTTCAGTGACGTGGATCATGCGTGCATGCATGCACACACCGATTGGAAGAAAGCAACTGTCCAGCTGAGCCCACGGTTCCGGAGTCCTTCACATCTTTCCGGTCTCGTCTCCCCGGAGTTCCGGCGGGCGAGCACATGCGTATGCCGGTATGCGGCGGCGCACGGCAGTCAAACTTGGAACGTGCAATCATAGTTCCAGGAGGAGTACTGCTCTGCATGTGCCGACCGATGACATTGTGTTCAGATTTTTTGGGTTTCTTCTTTGGATGTACTTGCTGTAACAACGTATGGCGGTATGGGTGCACCTCCTTGTTTTCGATAGATGGTGCTCAAGTCGTCAGCTACTACACGGCGTGCCAAACTAGAGTGCCAACCTGAAAAATTGCACGTCAAACAGTTTGGTAAAAGCTGGCAAACGGAGTTGACATCAGATACTTACTATTGGTAGAGCAAATTTTAGCAATATGCAAAGTAGTGGCTGTAGTTTAGTGGTGAGAATTCCACGTTGTGGCCGTGGAGACCTGGGCTCGAATCCCAGCAGCCACACTACAATTTTTGTTGTCCAGTTTGCAGGATATGTTCAAAAGAGAGAGAATCAAAATTTGACGTGTGTGCCACATAGCAGACAACGCATCAGTATACTTGTCACGTCCAGTTCTTTTTTTGCCTCTTGTCTCAAGGATCTTTCTCTCTCTCTAATCAGGCCAGAGATTTAGCGAACATGCCAGACTACAGCTCAAACAAAAGGATAGTATATCTTGCAAGCACAAAATCCTTTACTAGTACACATATCTGGTTTATACAGTACAGTAACAGTACAGACATATGCTTCCAAACTTCATTTTCTCGTAATATTATCCATGGATCTGACACAAAAGCGCCAAAAGAATAAAAAAGAAGGGAGAAAGAATCGGGAGTGCGTGCAACAAAAGTGGGTATGGTGCCATTTTTTCTGTTTGCGCCAGCGAAGCTGGGAAAATAAATAAAGGAAAAGATAAAGAAACAAATAAGTACAACTTTGTCGATTGAAAGGGTATATCTGAACGTTAGTTTTGAATTTTTGTGCACCGTACATTACGTTAGACAGAGTTCCTGCTTTAGGAGTCAGGACAGAGTGTCATTTGTCTTGATGCACCTCTCGCTGTATCACATTTCAAGATTAGCATCCACGACATGTAATAATCGATTGGTTTTGACACGATAGCAACGTAGTACGAGCCCGTCCTTTCGTAATGCCAGATTGTCACTAATATATGTTTCATCTGCTAACTCATTAACTTGTTCTGTTGCGATGGGGCTGGTCAGATAATCATAGCAAAATTTATCCTTTCTTAAGAAGATACAAATTTCAGTAACATGTTAGGAATTTATGGAAGTTTTTTTGACTGTAAGTTCTTGTATGCAGATGAGGCATAATCGTATCATTTGATTACAGACTGGGCATAAAACTTTGTACATATTACTGCTAAATCATTGATAAAGGTTCAGCATAATTGTTTGGATACTTGAATGTACTATGTGCATTGTTGAGGAAATCGTTAACTAGTAGCTGCTCGGTTGGCTGAGGAGTAGGGGATTAATAGGCTAATCGGCAAGTTAATCGGCCATTTAATCAATTACTCGGACGATTAATCAGTTAATCGGCTACTCGGTGACCCTACGAGTAGGGATTAATCGGCAAGTTAACTGGTTAATCGGATGAATTCTTGAACAGGGACTATGTGTATATTTGTGTGCTAAGGGCATCTTCAACGCCGACCGCCGGAAGCAGACACGGTATTGTCCGCGGACTGGTCCAGATCAGTCTGCGAACAGTGATGCGGGAGCCGGCCATCCAAATGTGTCCCTTAAAACTTCCGTCTTTTTTTAAAAACTCCACGAGTTTAAAATAATAGCATATCAAATCGTCGATCATTTAAAATATTTAAATACAAAAGTAGTTCTAATTTAAATATTAAGATTCAACTAAGTTTCAAATAAAATAGTTCAAACTTGAATTCAAGTCGCACATATGTTCTAGTTGTCCCTTTTAGCCACCCACAAATGCTCAGTCAAATCTTCCTTGAGCTGCTCATGAGTTGCTCAATATCGATTTTGTTGATGCATCTAAACAAACTCATCAAACGTGGTTGGATTCTGATGTGGGAGTTGGATAGAATCACCCATTTCTCAAATTTCATACCTCTGGCAACATTTCCACCCTCATCCTCTACTATAATGTTGTTCACGATCACACCACAAGGTCTCCAGATCTCATTGTTGACCAGGTCATGATCAACTGCAAAATAGGCCTAGAGCACGCACTAGTAGAAAACAGGGCTTTTGTTCGGGGCAGGTTAGCCCATTAGTCCCGGTTCAGTCACGAACGGGACCCATGGGCCCATTGGTCCCGGCTCGTGAGGCCAGGGGCCTGCCGGGCTTCGTTGGGCCATTGGTCCCGGTTCGTCTGGCTCATTTGGTCCTGGTTGGTGGGACGAATCGAGACCAATGGGTCTCGCTCCTGGCCCACCACCATTGGTCCCGGTTGGTAGCCTGAGCCGGGACAAAAGGGTCGTCTTTAGTACCGGGTCAAGCCACGAACCGGGACGAATGAACCAGCCAGGGGAGAGGGCTTTTGTGTGTAAAACATTAAAAGCAAAAAGAATTTTTGTAAAATAAATAAAAAAGCAAAAAAAGAAAAGAAAATAAATAAGTAGAATCAAAATAAAATAAATAAGTAGAAACATATTTTTTTAATAAATAAAGCAAAAAGAAAGAATTTTCATAAAATAAATAAAAGAAGCAAAAAAGAAAATAAAATAAATAAGTAGAAACAAAATAAACTTTAATAAATAAGTAAAAACAAAATAAACTTTTATAAAACCTCTAGTATTATTGAAACTAAAATTATATAAAATTTATGCAACTAAAATTATCAAAGTATTTTCTGTTCAAAACATTAAAATAAAAAATCATAAAGAAATTTTTTGTTAGAAACTTTAATAGCAAAAAGAATTATCATAAAGAATTTTTTGTTAAAACTAAAATAAAAAAAATATGTTTTTGAATATAATGATAAAACACAGTAAAAATTAAATAGCAGGAAAAAGAATCACTCAAAAATCTATTTTTATAGTAAAGCTATTCAAAAACTAGTGATTCACACAAATTTCCAAAACTTCAAATTTAAACTATTAAAATTAGAAAACAAATGGCACTAACATAAAGTTTATAATTTTTATTACCTAAAAGCAAAAAGAATCACTGAAAAACCTGTAAGTATTTTGCTGTAAGTAGAAACAAAATAAAATAAACAAAGTAAAAAATAAAATAAAAAAATAAAAAAAAGTGCCACCTAAAGGGCCACCACGGCCTGAATACGACTATAAACCCAACAATGGGCCAGGATTCAGGCCCGCGGTAAGCCCAGTAAGCCCACAGGCACATAGTGACAGATTAGGCCTGAAAGCCTGCTTTAGAGAGGAGCTCGAGAGGGTTGGCGCACTGCACCTTATAAACAGGTACGACTCTCTCTCAGCTAGCGAGGTGTGACTAAACTCCCACCACCACGCCGTTGTGCAAGGCCCATTCGTCCCGGTTGGTGACACCAACCGGGACTAAAGGTGGAATTGGTCCCGGTTCATCGCACCAACCGGGACCAATGCCCCCTCTTTAGTCCCAGTTGGTGCCACCAACCGGGACCAAAGGCCTCTGCTTCCCGCCCTCTGGGCTGCTGAGAAGAGACTGCTACGTCTTGAGCTTGCGTTGGTTTTCCTTGAAGAGGAAAGGATGATGCAGCAATAGTAGCGTAAGTATTTCCCTCAGTTTTTAAGAACCAATGTATCAATCCAGTAGGAGGCTTCTCACAAGTCCCACACACCTACACAGACAAACAAGAACTCGCAACCAATGCAATAAAGGGGTTGTCAATCCCTTCACAGCCTTTTGCAAAAGTGAGATCTGATAGAGATAATATGATAAGATAAATATATTTTTGGTATTTTATAATATAGATTGGAAAGAAAAAAGTAGATTGAAAGCTTATATGATAAGAGATAGACCCGGGGGCCATAGATTTCACTAGTGGCTTCTCTCAAGACAGCATAATTATTACGGTGGGTGAACAAATTACTGTCGAGCAATTGATAGAAATGCGAATAATTATGAGATTATCTAGGCATGATCATGTATATAGGCATCACGTCCTTGACAAGTAGACCGACTCCTGCCTGCATCTACTACTATTACTCCACATATCGACCGCTATCCAGCATGCATAGAGTATTAAGTTCATGAGGAACAAAGTAACGCATTAAGAAAGATGACATGATGTAGAGGGATAAACTCATGCAATATGATATAAACCCCATCTTTTTATCCTCGATGGCAACAATACAATACGTGCCTTGCTGCCCCTGCTGTCACTGGGAAATGACACCGCAAGATTGAACCCAAACCTAAGCACTTCTCCCATTGCAAGAAAGATCAATCTAGTAGGCCAAACCAAACTGATAATTCGAAGAGACTTGCAAAGATAACTTAATCACACATAAAAGAATTTAGAGGAGATTCAAATATTTCTCATAGATAAACTTGATCATAAACCCACAATCCATCGGATCTCGACAAACACACCGCAAAAAGAGTTACATCAAATAGATCTCCGAGAAGATCAAGGAGAACTTTGTATTAAGATTCAAAGAGAGAGAAGAAGCCATCTAGCTAATAACTATGAACCCGAAGGTTTGTGGTAAACTACTCACAACTCATCGGAGAGGCCTTGGAGATGATGTAGATGCCCTCCGTGATCGATTCCCCCTCCGGCGGAGCACCGACGAAGGCTCCAAGATGGGATCTCTCGGATACAGAAGGTTACGATAGTGGAAATAGTTTTTCGTGGTCCTCCTGATGTTTTCGGGGTACATGGGTATATGTAGGAGGAAGAAGTAGGTCGGTGGATGCTCGAGGGGCCCACGAGGGTGGGGGGCGCGCCGAGCACCCTTGTGGCTGCCTCGCTTGTTTCTTGACTTCCACTCCAAGTCCTCTGGATCATGTTTGTTCCAAAAAGATCGCTCCCGAAGGTTTCATTCCATTTGGACTCCGTTCGATATTCCTTTTCTTCGAAACACTGAAATAGGCAAAAAAACAGCAATTCGGGCTGGGCCTCCGGTTAGTAGGTTAGTCCCAAAAATGATATAAAAGTGTAAAGTAAAGCCCATAAACATCCAAAACGGGTAATATAATAGCATGGAACAATCCACGGGTCATGCTTCATTTTCTTCACACAAAAATGCTCCCATCTTGCACACCCCTGATGACAAGCCAAGCAATTGTTTCATGCTTTAGCAATCTCAAACTTTTTCAACTTTCCCGCAATACATGAGCATGAGCCATGGATATAGCACTATGGGTGGAATAGAATATGATGATCAACGGGCTATGGAGAAGACAAAAAAAGGAGAAAGTCTCACATTGACGAGGATAATCAACAGGCTATGGAGATGCCCATCAATTGATGTTAACATGAGGATTAGGGATTGCCATGCAACGGATGCACTAGAGCTGTAAATGTATGGAAGCTCAACAAAAGAAACTAGTGGGTGTGCATCTAACTTGCTTGCTCACGAAGACCTAGGACATTTTGAGGAAGCCCATAGTAGGAATATACAAGCCAAGTTTTATAATGAAAAATTCCCACTAGTATATAAAAGTGACAACATATGAGACTCTCTATATAAAGAACATGGTGCTACTTTGAAGCACAAGTGTGGAAAAGGATCGTAACATTGCCCCCCTTTTTATTTTTTTGGGCCTTTCTTTTTTTTGGCCTTTCTTTTTTTTATTTGGCCTTTTTATATTATTATTTGAGGACAATGCTCTAATAATGATGATCATCACACTTCTATTTATTTACAACCCATGAATTACAACTCAATACTAGAACAAGATATGACTCTATATGAATGCCTCCGGCGGTGTACCGGGATGGGCAATGAATCAAGAGTGACATGTATGAAAAATTATGCATGGTGGCTTTGCCACAAATACGATGTCAGCTACATGATCATGCAAGGTAATATGACAATAATGATGTGTGCCATGATGATGAACGAAACAGTGGAAAGTTGCATGACAATATATCTCGGAATGGCTATGGAAATGCCATAATAGATAGGTATGGTGGTTGTTTTGAGGAAGATATAAGGAGGTTTATGTGTGATAGAGCGTATCGTATCACGGGGTTTGGATGCACCGGCGAAGTTTGCACCAACTCTCAAGGTGAGAAAGGGCAATGCACGGTACCGAAGATGCTAGCAATGATGGAAGGGTGAGAGTGCGTATAATCCATGGACTCAACATTAGTCAAAAAGAACTCATATACTTATTGCAAAAATCTACAAGTGATCAAAAACCAAGCACTACGTGCATGCTCCTAGGGGGATAGATTGATAGGAAAAGACCATCGCTCGTCCCCGACCGCCACTCATAAGGATGCACAATCTTAGAACACCTCATATTTCAAATTTGTTACACAACTTTTGCCATACGTGCATGCTACAGGACTTGCCAACTTCAACACAAGCATTCTTTAAATTCATAATCACCCAACTAGCATGACTATAATATCACTACCTCCATATCTCAAAACAATTATCAAGTATCAAATTGATCATAGCATCCAATTCACTTTCTATGATAGTTTTTATTATACCTAACTTGGATGCCCATCATTCTAGGACCAATTTTATAACCATAGGAAATACCATGCTGTTCTAAGAGACTCTCAAAATATTATAAGTGAAGCATGAGAGATTAACAATTTCTACA
Source organism: Triticum dicoccoides (assembly GCF_002162155.2). Lineage (NCBI taxonomy): Eukaryota > Viridiplantae > Streptophyta > Magnoliopsida > Poales > Poaceae > Triticum > Triticum dicoccoides. The sequence continues at coordinate 731,843,173 of NC_041383.1, read as the reverse complement.
AAATTAAGCCACCGCCGTGCTCTAAAAGATATAAGTGAAGCACTAGAGCAAAAACTATCTAGCTCAAAAGATATAAGTGAAGCTCATAGAGTATTCTAATAAATTCCAATCAAGTGGGTTTCTCCCAAAAGGTGTGTACAGCAAGGATAATTGTGGTAAACTAAAAAGCAAAGACTAATATCATACAATACGCTCCAAGCAAAACACATATCATGTGGCGAATAAAAATATAGCTCCAAGTAAAGTTACCGATAGACGAAGACGAAAGAGGGGATGCCTTCCGGGGCATCCCCAAGCTTAGGCTTTTGGTTATCCTTGAATATCTTGGGGTGCCATGGGCATCCCCAAGCTTAGGCTCTTGCCACTTCTTATTCCATATTCCATCAAATCTTTACCCAAAACTTGAAAACTTCACAACACAAAACTCAACAGGAAATCTCATAAGCTCCGTTAGTGCAAGAAAGAAAAACCACCACATAAGGTACTGTAATGAACTCATTCTTTATTTATATTGGTGTTAAACCTACTGTATTCTAAATTCTCTATGGTTCATACCCTTACATAATAGCCATAGATGCATCAAAATAAGCAAACAACACACGAAAAACAGAATCTGTCAAAAAGAGAACAATCTGTAGCAATCTGTAACTTTCGAATACTTCTGGAACTCTAAAAATCCTACCAAAATAGGACGTCCTAGGCAATTTGTGTATTAATCTATAGCAAGAAGAATCAACGTAACATCACGTTTTTGTGATTTATTGAATTTTCTCGTGAGCGCAAAGTTTATGTTTTTCAGCAGAATCAAATTAACTATTACCATAGATTATCCTATAGGTTCTACTTGGCACAAACACTAATTAAAACATGAAAACACATCTAAACCGAAGGTAGATTGATACGGGCATGACACCGTTGATTGTTGATACTAATAAAACTGAACCGGTTAAGAAGTTTTGGAGTTTTATTTCGAGTATGAGATATACAGAAAAACGTCCGAGTTACGGGCGGCCATATCCTGTGTATTATCTGTGATTTTCCCATCGTGGAAATTTACTAGCGACGGAGGGTTGATCATCACATCGACGCCTACGTGCTGATCCGAGGGGGGCATTATTTTCGTTTGTGTATTTTCGTACACATGTGAAAATTATCTTGAAGGTTGCGAGGAGGAACAAGGGGAAGAATTGTTGATCAAGCATCGCCATGAAAGATCGGGCCATCTACACGCACGAATTAGCATCTCGCTAGTCCGTGCCTCATCAAGTGGTATTCAGAGCAAAGGTTAGTCACGCCGACTCAGTTTGCAATATCATCTACGGAGTTGAGCATCAACATGTTGAGCAGGAACATATTGATGGAGGAGGAAGGCATTGGCGAGGTCACTCTTTTTCACACTCGTTGCGTCGTGAATGAACGACGTGTTAATCTGATGATCGATGAGAGTAATGCAGTCAACATGGTAAGCATTGAGGTGGTGGAAAAATTGGGGCTGAAGATGGCACCTCTTGAAAGACCGTACACGCTGAAGTGGTTCAAAGGTGAAATCAAAATTACGCATCGGATTTTGCTAATTTTTGATCTGGGAAAATATTGTTGTGCGGAATTTTTTCATGTTTGCCCTGTGTCCATGGTGTCGTGCCATCTGCTACTTGGGAACCCATGGTGCAAACGTGTTCGGGCTGTTCGAAATTGCAAGAAAAATAGTTACTCTCTATCATGGAATGGCCAACAAATATGTTTTGTTCCCATGCCAATGGATGTGTTCAGGGAAGATTGGAAAAATCGTTTGGTAAAAAGAGAACAACAGGAAGAAAGCAAGGAAGAAGTGAATGCACCAATAGAGGGGTTGAATCTTTTGGTGGAGAAGGTACAATATGATAGTGGTGCAAAGGGGCAACGATGGAGTGTTTTTAAAACACGGTGTATGATCAAGGAGCGAGCATGCAAGATGATAATTGATGGTGGCAGTTTTAAAAATGCCGTTAGCAAAGATCTCGTGCAAGCATTGGGTTTGTCCATGTGGCGGCATCCACAACCGCACCATGTACAGTGGCTGTACAACTCTGGAAAATTAAAGATTACACATAAGGTACGTGTGCCATTTGTTGTTGGGAATTATATCGACAAGGTGGATTGTGATGTCTTGTCGATGGATGCTTGTCAGTTGCTATTAGGAAGACCGTGGCAGTTTGATCATGACGCAGTGCATGCAGGAAAATCCAATACATACACATTCATGCATGATGGAAGGCGACACGTACTGAAACCAATGGCAGATTCTGTGATCAAAATAGAACTGCACACTCTGGAAAAATTACCTATATCGAAAATAGACTCGAAACCGAGGACGGTTTCGTTTGAAGGGAGGGAGGATGATACGGGCATGACATCGTTGATTGTTGATACTAATAAAACTGAACCGGTTAAGAAGTTTTGGAGTTTTATTTCGAGTATGAGATATACAGAAAAACGTCCGAGTTACGGGCGGCCATATCCTGTGTATTATCTGTGATTTTCCCATCGTGGAAATTTACTAGCGATGGAGGGTTGATCATCACATCGACGCCTACGTGCTGATCCGAGGGGGTCATTATTTTCGTTTGTGTATTTTCGTACACATGTGAAAATTATCTTGAAGGTTGCGAGGAGGAACAAGGGGACGAATTGTTGATCAAGCATCGCCGTGAAAGATCGGGCCATCTACACGCGCGAATTAGCATCTCACTAGTCCGTGCCTCATCATAGATGCAAAAATTATTACTAAACAGAAACAAAAACAAAAAACAAAAGTAAAATTGGGTTGCCTCCCAACTAGCGCTATCGTTTAACGCCCCTAGCTAGGCATAAAAGCGAGGATAGGTCTAAGTGTTGCCATCTTTGGCACTTGATTCATAAGTAGCTTGCATGATAGATTCATAAGGTAATTTAACTTTCTTTCTTGGAAACTGCTCCATGTCTTTCCCTTCCTTCATATCAATAATCGCACCAATCGTTCTAAGGAAAGGTCTACCAAGAATAATAGGACATGAAAGATTGCAATCTATGTCAAGTACGATAAAATCTACGGGCACATAGTTCCTATTTGCAACAATAAGAACATCATTGATCCTTCCCATAGGCTTTTTAATGGTGGAATCCACAAGGTGCAAATTTAAAGAGCAATCATCAAGATCATGGAAACCTAGAATATCACAAAAAGTTTTCGGAATCATGGAAACACTAGCACCCAAATCACACAAGGCATAACACTCATGATCTTTAATTTTAATCTTTATAGTAGGTTCCCACTCATCATTAAGTTTTCTAGGTATAGAAACTTCCAAATTATGTTTTTCATCATAAGATTGCATCAAGGCATCAACAATATGTTTGGTAAAGGCTTTATTTTGACTATAAGCATGAGGAGAATTCAAAACGGATTGCAACAAGGAAATACAATCTACTAAAGAACAATTATCAGAATTAAATTCCTTGAAATCCATAATAGTGGGTTAAATGCTATTTAAAGTCTTGACCTCTCCAATCCCACTTTTACCAAATTTAGCATCAAGATCTAAAAGCTCTGAACCATTGGGACGCCTTTTAACTAAAGTTGACTCATCTCTAATCCCCTCATTATTAAGATTCATATGGCAAAAAAAGATTTAATAGGGGACACATCAATAACTTTTAGATCTTCATCATTATTTTCTTCTAACTTTTCTGGTTTGGCAGCCATCTTATTGACTAAGGTGGCTTGCTTATCAGAAATTTGGGCTATAGATTTTTCAAGATGAGTAATTTGAGAGTTCAAACCATAAAATTCTTTAGACATATCATCAAGCTCTTTGTTCATATACCCCATAAAACTTTTTTGTTCTTTAAGCTCCTTTCTGAAAAAATTATTATGCTCAAATTGCAAAGTCATAAAACTTGTAATGTTTGATTCAATCTCTTACAACCTTCTTAGATGAAGGTCGGTGTTCTTAGGCAAAGCCATAAGGGCAAACAGGCACACAAGAAGACAAGCGGAAGAGAGGAGATTGGGAAAGAGAGGGCGAATAAAACGGCAAAGGTGAATTGGGGGAGAGGAAAATGGGAGGCAAATGGCAAATATGTAAGTGCGAGGGAGATGAGTTTGTGATGGGTACTCGGTATGTCTTGACTTGAGCGAAGACCTCCCCGGCAACGGCGCCAGAAATCCTTCTTGCTACGACTTGAGCTCGCGTTGGTTTTCCTTGAAGAGGAAAGGATGATGCAACAATAGTAGTGTAAGTATTTCTCACAGTTTTTGAGAACCCAAGGTATCAATCCAGTAGGAGGCTCCTCACAAGTCCCACACACCTACACAAACAAACAAGAACTTGCAACCAACGCAATAAAAGGATTGTCAATCCCTTCACGGCCACTTGCAAAAGTGAGATCTGATAGAGATAATATGATAAGATAAATATATTTTTGGTATTTTATAATATAGATTGGAAAGAAAAAAGTAGATTGAAAGCTTATATGATAAGAGCCGGGGCCAGAGATTTCACTAGTGGCATCTCTCAAGATGGCATAATTATTATGGTGGGTGTACAAATTACTACCGAGCAATTGATAGAAAAGCGAATAATTATGAGATTATCTAGGCATGATCATGTATATAGGTGACGGTGTCCTGGAATAGGGGGTACTCACCACGTCGTCTCCCGATCAGTTAGATTGGGCAGAGGACCCTCGTGGCCGTATACTCATGGGCCAGTTCGGACAGCTGCCGCATACAAGGAAGATTCTACAAGACTTTGTGATCAAGACAAGGACTCCTCCCCACCGGCGTATTCGGCTAGGACTCTTGTTATACTAGGCCTCTGGTGCATTATATAAACCGAGGCCAGGCTAGTCGATAGATCATATACATGTTGGGGAACGTAGTAATTTCAAAAAAATTCCTACGCACACGCAAGATCATGGTGATGCATAGCAACGAGCGGGGAGAGTGAGTCCACGTACCCTCGTAGACCGAAAGCGGAAGCGTTAGCACAACACGGTTGATGTAGTCGTACGTCTTCACGATTCGAACGATCCAAGTACCGAACGTACGGCACCTCCGAGTTCAGCACACGTTTAACTCAATGACATCCCGCAAACTCTGATCCAGCAGAGCTTCACGAGAGAGTTCCATCAACACAACGGCGTGATGATGGTGATGATGTTGCTACCGACGCAGGGCTTCGCCTAAGCACCGCTATGATATGACCGAGGTGGAATATGGTGGAGGGGGGCACCGCACACGGCTGGGAGAGATCAATAGATAAACTTGTTTGTCTATGGGGTGCCCCTTGCCTCAGTATATAAAGGAGGAGAGGAGGGGAGGGCCCGACCCTCTCTATGGCGCGCCCTGGGGAGTCCTTCTCCCACCGGGAGTAGGATTCCCACCCTTCCATGTAGTAGGAGTAGGAGTCAAGGAAAGGGAAAAGAGAAGAGAAGGAAGACGGGGACGCAGCCCCTCCCCCTAGTCCAATTCGGACTAGGCCTTGGGAGGGGGGGGGGGGCGCAGCCTCCCCTCTCTCTTTCCCCTAAAGCCCAATAAGGCCCATATACTCCCTAGCGAATTCCCGTAACTCTCCGGTACTCCGAATAAATATCCGAATCACTCGGAACCTTTCCGATGTCCGAGTATAGTCGTCCAATATATTGACCTTTACGTCTCGACCATTTCGAGACTCCTCTTCATGTCCCTAATCTCATCCGGGACTCCTAAATACCTTCGGTACATCAAAACACATAACTCATAATATAAATCGTCACCGAACTTTAAGCGTGCGGACCCTACGGGTTCGAGAACTATGTAGACATGACCGAGACATGTCTCCAGTCAATAACCAATAGCGGAACCTGGATGCTCATATTGGTTCCCACATATTCTACGAAGATCTTTATCGGTCAAACCGCATAACAACATACGTTGTTCCCTTTGTCATCAGTATGTTACTTGCCCGAGATTCGATCTTCGGTATCTCAATACCTAGTTCAATCTCGTTACCGGCAAGTCTCTTTACTCGTTATGTAATGCATCATCCCGCAACTAACTCATTAGTCACATTGCTTGCAAGGCTTATAGTGATGTGCATTACCGAGAGGGCCCAGAGATACCTCTCCGACAATCGGAGTGACAAATCCTAATCTCGAAATATGCCAACTCAACAAGTACCTTCGGAGACACCTGTAGAGCACCTTTATAATCACCCAGTTACGTTGTGATGTTTGGTAGCACACAAAGTGTTCCTACGGTAAACGTGAGTTGCATAATCTCATAGTCATAGGAACATGTATAAGTCATGAGGAAAGCAATAGCAACATACTAAACGATCAAGTGCTAAGCTAACGGAATGGGTCAAGTTAATCACATCATTCTCCTAATGACGTGATCCCGTTAATCAAATGACAACTCATGTCCATGGCTAGGAAACTTAACCATCTTTGATTCAACGAGCTAGTCAAGTAGAGGCATAGTAGTGACACTTTGTTTGTCTATTTATTCACACATGCACTAAGTTTCCGGTTAATACAATTCTAGCATGAATAATAAATATTTATCATGATATAAGGAAATATAAATAACAACTTTATTATTGCCTCTAGGGCATATTTCATTCAGTCTCCCACTTGCACTAGAGTCAATAATCTAGTTCACATCACCATGTGATTTAACACCAATATTCACATATGTATGTGATTAACACCCATAGTTCACATCGTTATGTGACCAACACCCGAAGGGTTTACTAGAGTCAATAATCTAGTTCACACTGCTATGTGATTAACACCCAAAGTGTACTAAGGTATGATCATGTTTTGCTCGTGAGAGAAGTTTAGTCAACGGGTCTGTCACATTCAGAGCCGTATGTATTTTGCAAATATTCTATGTCTACAATGCTCTGCACGGAGCTACTCTAGCTAATTGCTCCCACTTTCAATATGTATCCAGATTGAGACTTAGAATCATCTGGATCGGTGTAAAAGCTTGCACCGATGTAACTCTTTACGACGAACTCTTTTATCACCTCCATAATTGAGAAACATTTCCTTAGTCCTCACTAAGGATATTCTTGACCGCTGTCCAGTGATCTACTCCTAGATCAAAAAATTATATTCCCTTGCCAAACTCAGAGCAAGGTATACAATAGGTCTGGTACACAGCATATCATACTTTATAGAACCTATGACTGAGGCATAGGGAATGACTTTTCATTCTCTTTCTATTTTCTTCCATGGTCAGGTTTTGAGTCTTAGTCAACTTCACACCTTGCAACACAGGCAAGAACTCCTTCTTTGACTGTTCCATTTTGAACCACTTCAAAATCTTATCAAGGTATGTACTCATTGAAAAATCTTATCAAGCATCTTGATCTATCTCTATAGATCTTGATGCTCAATGTGTAAGCAGCTTCACCGAGGTCTTTGTTTGAAAAAATGTTTTCAAACATCCCTTTATGCTATCTAGAAATTCTATATCATTTCCAATCAACAATATGTCATCCACATATAATATTAGAAATGGTACAGAGCTCCCGCTCACTTTCTTGTAAATACAGGCTTCTCCAAAAGTCTGTATAAAACCATATGCTTTGATCAACTCTCAAAGTGTATATTCCAACTCCGAGAGGCTTGCACCAGTCCATAAATGGATCGCTGGAGCTTGCACACTTTGTTAGCACCTTTAGGATTGACAAAACCTTCTGGTTGCATCATATACAACTCTTCTTTAATAAATCCATTAAGGAATGCAGTTTTGACATCTATTTGCATGATTTCATAAAATATGGCAATTGCTAACATGATTCAGACAGACTTAAGCATCGATACGAGTGAGAAAATCTCATTGTATTCAACACCTTGAACTTGTCGAAAAACTTTTTGCGATAAGTCGAGCTTTGTAGATAGTAACACTACTATCAGTGTCCGTCTTCCTCTTGAAGATCCATTTATTTTCTATGGCTTGCCGATCATTGGGCAAGTCAACCAAAGTCCACACTTTGTTCTCATACATGGATCCCATCTTAGATTTCATGGCCTCAAGCCATTTTGCAGAATCTGGGCTCATCATCGCTTCCTCATAGTTCGTAGGTTCATCATGGTCTAGTAACATGACTTCCAGAATAGGATTACTGTACCACTCTGGTGCGTACTGTACTTTGGAAGACCTACGAGGTTCTATAGTAACTTAATCTGAAGTTTCATGATCATCATCATTAGCTTCCTCACTAATTGGTGTAGGAATCACTGGAACTGATTTCTGTGATGAACTACTTTCCAATTCGGGAGAAGGTAAAATTACCTTATCAAGCTCTACTTTCCTCACACTCACTTCTTTCGAGAGAAACTCCTTCTCTAGAAAGGATCCATATCTTAGCAACGAATATCTTGCCTTCGGATCTGTGATAGAAGGTGTACCCAACAATTTCCTTTGGGTATTCTATGAAGAAACACTTCTCCGATTTGGTTTCGTGCTTATCAGATTGAAACTTTTTCACATAAGTATCGCAGCCCCAAACTTTAAGAAACGACAACTTTGGTTTCTTGCCAAACCAAAGTTCATAAGGTGTCATCTCAACGGATTTTGATGGTGCCCTATTTAAAGTGAATGCAGCTGTCTCTAATGCATAACCCCAAAACGATAGTGGTAAATCCGTAAGATACATCATAGATCGCACCATATCCAATAAAGTGCGATTATGACGTTCGGACACACCATAACGCTATGGTGTTCCAGGTGGGGTGAGCTGTGAAACTATTCCACATTGTTTTATATGAAGGCCAAACTCGTAACTCAAATATTCTCCTCCATGATCAGATCGTAGAAACTTGATTTTCTTATTACGATGATTCTCCACTTCACTCTGAAATTCTTTGAACTTTTCAAATGTTCCAAACTTGTGTTTCATTAAGTAGACATACTCATATCTGCTCAAATCATCTGTGAAGGTCAGAAAATAACAATACCCGCCACGAGCATCAACACTCATTGGACCGCATACATCGGTATGTATTATTTCCAATAAGTCACTAGCTTGTTCCGTTGTTCCGGAGAACGGAGTTTTAGTCATCTTGCCCATAAGGCACGGTTCGCAAGCATCAAATGATTCATAATAAAGTGATTCCAAAAGTCCATCTTTTATGGAGTTTCTTCATGCGCTTTACAATGATATGACCCAAACGGCAGTGCCACAAATATGTTGCACTATCATTATCAACTTTGCATCTTTTGGCATCAATATTATGAATATGTGTATCATTATGATCAAGATTCAATAAACCATCAACATTGGGTGTATGACCATAGAAGGTTTTATTCATGTAAATAGAATAACAATTTATTCTCTAACATAGATGAATAATCGTATCGCAGTAAACATGATCTAATCATATTTATGCTCAACGCAAACACCAAATAACATTTATTTAGGTTCAACACTAATATCGAAAATATAGGGGGTGTGTGATGATGATCATATCAATCTTGGAACCACTTCCAACACACATCGTCACTCCACCCTCAACTAGTCTCTGTTTATTCTGTAACTGCTGTTTCGAGTTACTAATATTAGCAACCGAACAAGTTTCAAATACCCAAGGGCTACTATAAACACTAGTAAGGTACACATCAATAACTTATATATCAAATATACCCTTGTTCACTTTGCCATCCTTCTTATCCACCAAATATTCAGGGAATTTCCGCTTCCAGTGACCATTTCCATTGCAGTAGAATCACTCAGCTTCAGGCTTTGGTCCAGCTTTGGGCTTCTTCACGTGAGTGACAACTTCCTTGCCATTCTACTTGAAGTTCCCTTTCTTTCCCATTGCCCTTTTATTGAAACTAGTGGTCTTGTCAATCATCAACACTTGATGCTCTTTCTTGATTTCTACCTTCGTCGATTTCAGCATCATGAAGAGCTCGGGAATCATTTTCATCATCCCTTGCATACTATAGTTCATCATGAATTTCTAGTAACTTGACGATGACTAGAGAACTCTGTCAATCACTATCTTATCTAGAAGATTAACTCCCACTTGATTCAAGTGATTGTAGTACCCAGACAATCTGAGCACATGCTCACTGCTTGAGCTATTCTCCTCCATCGTTTAGCCATAGAACTTGTTGGAGACTTCATATCTCTCAACTCGGCTATTTGCTTGAAATATTTAACTTCAACTCCTAGAACATCTCATATGGTCCATGACATTCAAAACGTCTTTGAAGTCCCGATTCTAAGCCGTTAAGCATGGTGCACTAAACTAGCAAGTAGCCATCATATTGAGCTAGCCAAATGTTCATAATGTCTGCATCTGCTCCTGCAATAGGTCTGTCACCTAGCGGTGCATCAAGGACATAATTCTTCTGTGCAGCAATGAGGATAAACCTCATATCACGGACCCAGTCCGCATCATTGCTACTATCATCTTTCAACTTAGTTTTCTCTAGGAACACATATAAAACATAGGGAAGCAACAACGCGAACTATTGATTTACAACATTATTTTCAAAATACTATCAGGACTAAGTTCATGATAAATTAAAGTTTAATTAATCATATTACTTAAGAACTCCCACTTAGATAGACATCCCTGTAATCATCTAAGTGATCACGTGATCCAAATCAACTAAACCATGTCCGTTCATCATGTGAGATGGAGTAGTTTTCAAAGGTGAACATCACTATGTTGATCATATCTACTGTATGATTCACGCTCGACCTTTCGGTCTTAGTGTTCCGAGGCCATATCTGCATATGCTAGGCTCGTCAAGTTTAACCTGAGTATTCTGCGTGTGCAAAACTGTCTTACACCCGTTGTATTTGAACGTAGAGCTTATCACACCTGATCATCAGGTGGTGTCTCGGCACGAAGAACTTTCGCAACGGTGCATACTCAGGGATAACACTTTTACCTTGAAATTTAGTGAGAGATCATCTTATAATGCTACTGTCGGTGTCAAAACCGTCGGATCTCGGGTAGGGGGTCCCGATCTATGTGTCTAGGCTGATGGTAACAGGAAGCAAGGGACACAATGTTTACCCAGGTTCGGGCCCTCTCGATGGAGGTAAAACCCTACTTCCTGCTTGATTAATATTGAAGATATGTGTAGTACAAGAGTAGATCTACCACGAGATCGTAGAGGCTAAACCCTAAGAGCTAGCCTATGATGGTATGATTGTAATTGTGATCGGCCTTCTAAGGACCATCCTCTCCGGTTTATATAGACAGTGGAGAGGGCTAGGGTTTACATGGAGTCAGTTACAAGGAAGGAAACACAATATCCGGATCGCCAAGCTTGTCTTCCACTCAAAGGAGAGTCCCATCTGGACACGGGATGAAGTCTTGAGTCTTGTATCTTCACGCTCCAATAGTCCGGATGATGTATATAGTCCGGATGTCCGGATACCCCCTAATCCAGGACTCCCTCAGTAGCCCCTGAACCAGGCTTCAATGACGATGAGTCCGGCGCGCAGTCTTGTCTTCGACATTGCAAGACGGGTTCCTTCTCCGAATACTCCAAGGTAACTATCGAACACGTAGACCGTATCCGGATCTGCAAAATGATATCTCACAAATGTACTCTGCTGACAACTTTTTAGACGTAACATGTCATTACGGTCGGATCATTATTCGAACCGTTTTCCTTCAACCAGCCACAACGCATATTGCGAGGCGGTTTCCTTGACACGTCTTGTCAAAGCATAGATCGTGTCCCCTTATCACGGGATTCTCATCAATACGGGTATGGGTAATCCAACCGCACCGCTAATCGCGGCGAGTGGGAGTCGAACGGGTTCCACCAGGCAAGTGGGGAGGCACAAAAAGCATTTACCGCCTCTATAAAGAGACAAGACCTCTTTCTCTTTACCCACGCCTTCTCCTTCCGCTAGATCATCCCCCTCTGTTCGAGCCCTAACACCCAAGCACTCTTCTTTTCCATCGAAGAGAAGTTTTCCAAAGATGTCCGGATCCGGAGCAGGAGGTAGATGGATGGCCTCTACCGTCTGGGAGAAGGATATCAAGAAGCTCCGGGAAGCCGGGTATCTGGCCAAGAAGATCGGCCATCGTCTCCCATCAGCGGGACAGGTCGTCCCCACTCCAGAGCCTCACGAGAGAGTCGTGTTCCTTCCCCACTTCGTTTGTGGGCTTGGGTTTTCCCTCCACCCATTTGTTCGTGGAGTCATGTATTACCATGGGATTGATTTTCATGATCTTTCCCCAACTCTTTTCTCAGTATCTCGACGTTCATCGTCGTGTGCGAGGCCTTTCTTCGGATTCTGCCTCACTTTGGCCTGTGGTTGAAGATTTTCAATGTGAAGCCCAAGGTGGTGAGTGGCGAACACGCCGAGTGCGGCGGCACCATGGTGAGCAAGATGCCCAAGGTCGTTTGGCCGAAGGGCACTGTCAACGACTCCGTTAAGGAGTGGCAGCAGCAGTGGTTTTATATCACCGAACCACGCGGCAAAAAGTGGGCTGCAGCTCCTGAGTTCAGATCCGGAGCTCCACTGCGGCTCATGTCCTGGCCCAAGAAGGGCCCGAACTAGTCCTCGTCCGATGAGCTGTTACTGCTCCAGACGCGTGTTCAGAGCATGGTTGATAAGGACGTCAAACTCGTCGACGTAGTCCAGGTGATGCTAGTTTTCCTGGTTCTCCCTTTCCAGCGTCGAGCCTGCACTTTGTGGGAGTTCGATGTTGGGGAACGTAGCAGAAATTCAAAATTTTCCTACGTGTCACCAAGATCTATCTATGGAGAAACCAGCAACGAGGGGAAGGAGAGTGCATCTACATACCCTTGTAGACCGCTAAGCGGAAGCGTTCAAGAGAACGGGGTTGAAGGAGTCGTACTCATCGTGATCCAAATCACCGGAGATCCTAGTGCCGAACGGACGACACCTCTGCATTCAACACACGTACAGCCCGATGACGTATCCCATGCCTTGATCCAGCAAGGAGAGAGGGAGAGGTTGAGGAAGACTCCGTCTAGCAGCAGCACAATGGCGTGGTGGTGATGGGGGAGCGTGGCAATCCTGCAGGGCTTCACCAAGCACCGCGGGAGAGGAGGAGGGAGAGAGGTAGGGCTGCACCAGAACTTGGGTGCGGCTGCCCTCCCACCCCCCACATATATATAGGGGCAAGGGAGAGGGGGTCCGGCCCCCTCAGATCCAATCTGAGGAGGGGGCGGCGGCCAGGGGGGTTGCCTTGCCCCCCAAGGCAAGGGGGCGCCCCACTTTAGGGTTTCCCCCAAGCCCTAGGCGCCTTGGGCCTTGGTGGGGGGGCGCACCAGCCCACCTGGGGCTGGTACCCTCCCACACTTGGCCCATGCAGCCCCCTAGGGCAGGTGGCCCCACTTGGTGGACCCACGGGACCCTCTCGGTGGTCCCGGTACATTACCGATAAAACTCGAAACTTTTCCGGTGACCAAAACATGACTTCCCATATATAAATCTTTACCTTCGGACCATTCTGGAACTCCTCGTGACGTCCGGGATCTCATCCAGGACTCCTAACAACATTCAGTAACCACATACAAACTTCCTTTATAACCCTAGCATCATCGAACCTTAAGTGTGTAGACCCTACGGGTTCGGGAACCATGTAGACATGACCGAGACGTTCTCCGGTCAATAACCAACAGCGGGATCTGGATACCCATGTTGGCTCCCACATATTCCACGATGATCTCATCGGATGAACCATGATGTCAAGGACTCAATCAATCCCATATACAATTCCCTTTGTCTAGCGGTATTGTACTTGCCCGAGATTCGATCGTCGGTATGCCGATACCTTGTTCAATCTCGTTACCGGCAAGTCTCTTTACTCGTTCCGTAACACATCATCATGTGATCAACCCCTTGGTCACATTGTGCACATTATGATGATGTCCTACCGAGTGGGCCCAGAGATACCTCTCCGTTACATGGAGTGACAAATCCCAGTCTCGATTCGTGCCAACCCAACAGACACTTTCGGAGATACCTGTAGTGCACCTTTATAGCCACCCAGTTACGTTGTGACGTTTGGTACACCAAAGCATTCCTACGGTATCCGGGAGTTGCACAATCTCATGGTCTAAGGAAATGATACTTGACATTAGAAAAGCTTTAGCATACGAACTACGATCTTTGTGCTAGGGTTAGGATTGGGTCTTGTCCATCACATCATTCTCCTAATGATGTGATCCCGTTATCAACGACATCCAATGTCCATGGTCAGGAAACCGTAACCATCTATTGATCAACGAGTTAGTCAATCAGAGGCTTACTAGGGATATGGTGTTGTCTATGTACCCACACATGTATCTGAGTTTCCTATCAATACAATTGTAGCATGGATAATAAACGATTATCATGAACAAGGAAATATAATAATAATAACTAATTATTGCCTCTAGGGCATAGTTCCAACAGTCTCCCACTTGCACTAGAGTCAATAATCTAGTTCACATCGTCATGTGATTAACACTGATAGGTCACATCGCCATGTGACCAACATCCAAAGAGTTTACTAGTGTCACTAAACTAGTTCACATCACCATGTGATTAAGACTCAATGAGTTCTGGGGTTTGATCATGTTTTTCTTGTGAGAGAGCTTTTTAGTCAACGGGTCTGCAACATTCAAATCCGTGTGTACTTCGCAAATCTCTAGGTCATATTGTAAATGCTGCGTCCACGCTCCACTTGAAGCTATTCCAAATGGTTGCTCCACTATACGTATCCGGTTTGCTACTCAGAGTCATTCGGATAGGTGTTAAAGCTTGCATTGACGTAACCCTTTACGCCGAACTCTTTATCACCTCCATAATCGAGAAACATGTCCTTATTTACTCCAAGGACAATTTTGACCGCTGTCCAATGATCCCCATTCCTGGATCATTCTTGTACCCCTTGACTGACTCATGGCAAGGCACACTTCCGGTGCGGTACACATCATAGCATACTATAGAGCCTACGTCTGAAGCATAGGGGATGACCTTCGTCATTTCTCTCTCTTCTACCATGGCCGAGCTTTAACTCTTAACTTCATACCTTACAACTCAGGCAAGAACTCCTTCTTTGACTGATCCATCTTGAACACCTTCAAGATCATGTCAAGGTATGTGCTCATTTGAAAGTACCATTTAGCGGTCTTTGATCTATCCTCATAGATCTTGATGCTCAATGTTCAAGCAGCTTAATCCAGGTTTTCTATTGAAAAACACCTTTTCAAATAACCCTATATGCTTTCCAGAAATTCTACATTATTTTTGATCAACAATATGTCAACAACATATACTCATCAGAAATTCTATAGTGCTCCCACTCACTTCTTTGGAAATACAAGTTTCTCATAAACTTTTGTATAAACCCAAAATCTTTGATCATCTCATCAAAGCGTACATTCCAACTCCGAGATGCTTACTCCAGTCCTTAGAAGGATTGCTGGAGCTTTGCATACTTGTTAGCGTCTTTCAGGATTGTCAAAAACCTTCTGGTTGTATCACATACAACCTTTCCTCAAGAAAACTGTCAAGGAAACAATGTTTTGACATCCTATATGCAAGATTTCATAAATAATGCAGTAATTGCTAATCCAATTCCAACAGACTCTTAGCATCGCTATGAGTGAGAAAGTCTCATCGTAGTCAACTCCTTGAACTTGTCAGAAAACATCTTAATGACAAGTCGAGCTTTCTTAATGGCGATACTTACCATCATTGTCTGTCTTCCTTTTAAAATCCATCTGTACCCAATGGCCTTACGACCATCAAGTATTTCTTCCAAAGTCATGGATCCTCTCTCGGATTTTATGGCCTTGAGCCATTCGTCGGAATCCGGGCCCACCATCGCTTCTCCATAGCTCGTAGGTTCATTGTTGTCTAGCAACATGACCTCTAAGACAGGATTGCGTACCACTCTGAAGTAGTATGCGTCCTTGTCGACCTACAAGGTTCGAAAGTGACTTGATCCGAAGCATCATGATCACTATCATCAGCTTCCACTTCAATTGGTGTAGGTGCCACATGAACAACTTCCTGTGCCCTGCTACACACTGGTTGAGAAGTGATGGTTCAATAACCTCATTGTCAGGACCCCGATTCTATGCCACACCGATCTAGCATGTAACACCTCATATCACTTTGCGGCCTCACGCATGGTATTCCCACGAGTGTCGCCTTACCATGCCCGAGACCGTTTGCACCTTTTGGCACACGTATATGATAGTGTCACTAGCATCCATATGACAAGGAACCCGGGCTGACATGGCTAGTCATGAACCCAAAGTGGCACTAACTTACAGGGACAGGCATACATGACCCAGCATCGAACGTGTCGGTCATCAGCGAGTGAATCCAGGCTGTAGCAGCTGGGCTAGCAGGACTCCGGTAAACCGGGCTGTAGCAGGCTAACAGGACTCCGGTAGACCCCGCGTGACATTTCCTCGAAGGGACATACACAGGAACGAAGAAGGACACATGCCGGCCAGCCTAAGTGTTCCGGAGCAGTAGCAAGCTACCAGGGCTCAGTGGAAGCACTAGGAGACATTTCCCGGTAAGAGAGGCTACTAAGGATAAACAACTAGATAGTCAGATCCCACACATAGCAATACACATTACACGTACGCATAACATGCAAGTATGTGCTGTACAGCATGGCATCACAGCATAACTCAACAACTCACATAGATAAAGGCTCGGAAGAGCCATCGTAGCATTTATTACAAACAGGGGTCACATGACCCAACATTCAGAGCAAACAAGCAACAAGCGGAAGCATTACATGTCTGAGTACAGACATCTACAAATGAAAAAGGCTAAAGAGCCTGACTATCTACAACATCCGATCAAGATCGTAGCTGAGGTACAAGCTTCTCGTCGAAGTCCACGAGAACACTAGTAAGACTGAAGTCTCCGCTGCAAAAACATAAATAAAGCAACATGAGTACAAAAGTACTCAGCAAGACTTACATCAGATCCTATCATACATGCACTTGTATCAAGAGGGTAATGTGGGGTTTAGTTGCAGCAAGCCAACTTTGACTCTGTGGCTATCCTGTTCTACGACTACCAGAACTTCTTGCGGTGATATGGCGCACACGAGTCCACTAATCACCACACAATACACTACTATGGATTCATCCCCGTCTCCCTACGAGAAGGCCATCCATAGCACTCACACTTGTCTTGAGCATTTTAGAGTATCCACTTCAAGTTGTCTATGTACCATGTAAGCATCCAAGAAGTCCATAACCGCGGACCCGACTATTCGAATAGATCATGTTAACCCTGCATGGGTGTACTTCTTCACACACGCTCTCGCCACTTACCGCCATGTACACGTCATGTAACTCGGCAACCTTCAAGCGGAAGCCTGGCGAGGGTGTCGGCCACGACCTGACTAACCACACAAGACTCTAGTCTAGGTTTATCGCCTATTCGGGTTCCATCCGCAAGGAGATCCGGCCGGGGTTTCGCTCACGGCCCCAAACGATGTGTGCAGGGTTCCCGAGCCCACCACCCGGGTGCCACTCGGTACACCAGGCCACGTGTGCCTAGTCTGTCCCAAGCCCACCCCGTCGGGTGCCACTTGGTAGAAAAATAGCACTACATACAAACACCAGAAACTAGTTGCAACTCCTGGACAGAGATCAAGTTGGTTAATAAGTCGAGAGGGCTTGTACCGCCCAGAGCCCAATGTGTGGTAGTATCGAGTCATTGGACAACATACATAGAACTCAGTGCTTAAGGATGGTTCCAGTGAGACAACCCACCATGTACTCCTACATGGCCTCTCACCGCTACCTTTACCAAATCGTGTTCACACACTTCACTCTCAACATCAGAACAAGAGCACTGCACTCCAATTCATTCCCAATGAATCAGACCTGACACACTCTAAGCAATAGCAGGCATAGCATGGTAGGAACACAACAATGGCTTCAATCAACTCCTACACATGCTAGTGGGTTTCAACTATTTACTGTGGCAATGACAGGTCATGCAGAGGAATGGGTTCAACTACCGCAGCACAAAGTAGCAATTGAATCGTTGTTGTCCTAAAGAAATAAATGAGAGCAGGAGCGAGAGAGTAGGATTGTATCGGAATGAACAAGGGGGTTTGCTTGCCTGGCAGATCAACAAGGAAGGCACTGCTCCTCAAACAGGTACTCTGGAACACTCTCCGGAGCAGGACCTATCGAGAAGGAACGGTGTCGACAATCAAAACACAAGCATATGCAACAATATGATGCATGAACATGGCATGAAGATGTGATGTGGTTTGAGCTAATGCATCTAGCAATCATTTGGTTGAAGTTCATTTGAACCAAGAGTTCAAATGCAACTCCAAATTAAGCTCTTATAAATGCCATTTACATGTTTTCACTTATACAGCATGTATAAGTTGGTTTGTCATGCATGAAACTAGTACAGATGGAAAGATTGCATTTTTCTGATAATTTTTCATATATAAATTATCTCAATCTGAGCTACGGTTGAATTACTATGAATTTTTGAAGTTTAAATCATTTTCTGGAATTTTCTAAGTTATTTTAAATCCAGAAAATGGATAACTACGTCAGCATGATGTCATGCTTGCGTCAGCAAGTCAACAGCGCTGACTGGGGTCAAACCTGACGTGTGGGTCCCATGTGTCAGTGTCTGTGGCTAATACTAACTTAAATTAAACCTAAACTGGTTTAATTAACAGAGCTGGCCCCACGCGTCAGTGACACAGGGTGGTCAAACCCTGGTCAGACTGGGTCAAACCCAGTCAACAGGGGCTAACCCCACCGGCGACTTGACGCCGGCGAGGCCAGACGCGGCGGCGGGCTGCGGGATCATCGATCCGGCGACCAATCGCGCGGCGGAGAGCACCTACGTGAAGCCCAGGCTCGCGCGCATCCAGTGGTGCCCTCCGTTTCACCGGAGACGGCCTATATCGACGGCGGCGACCACTTGGGCAGTGGCCGGAGTTCGGCGAGGAGGGGAGAAGGGGCTACGGTGCACGGCAGGGGCCGGGGTTGGTCGCGTTCGTCTCCTGGAGACGTGTTGACCACAGTGGCGTGCTCGGTTGCAGGTGCCCGTAGGTGTGGCTGCGGTGGCGACATGGCCGGCGGCGAGGTGCTACGGCCGTGGTGGGGAAAGGGAGCTACGGCGCGAGAATGGAGGAACGGAGAGTGGGGGACGGGGCAGGAGCTCACGTCGGGCTCGACGGCGTCGTCGGCGAGCTCGGGGAAGGGCTGGAGTCGGCGGGGCGGCGATGGGGATCCACGGCGGCCGGAGGCGAAGATGGCGACGGCGACGGCTCCACGGGGCGTCCGGAGACGCGTGGCTTGACGGGGAGGACGAGGACGACGGCGCGGAGCTCGGGGACGGCTCAGATGCTCTCGAGGGGCGCGGTGGCTACGACTACGGCGAGCGGTGGCGACGGGCGCGTTTGGGCGGTCGGGAGAAAGAGAACCAGGGGAGGAGGGAGAGCGAGAGAGAGTGAGACAGACGCGGGGTGGTGCGTGGCGTCGCGCGGGGCATCCAGAGTGACGAGGAGGGGAAGCAGGAGGTGGCGGGAGACGTGGCCACGGTCGGCTGTGGCGCGGCCACGCAGCAGCTCCTACTGGCAGGAGCTTGAAGAAGCTCCTGGCAGTTGGGCTGGGCCGCCTGCTGGCTGGGCCAGCCTGTTGGTCCACTGGGCCAGGCCAGGCTGCACAGGGAGGTAAGCGCCAGGTAAGCTCCCTTTTTCCCATTTCTTTATCTTTTCTAATTTTCTAACATTTGTTTTGATTTAATAATAATACTAAATCATTTTATTTACTTATACCAAATTTTGTAGGAACTAGTGGTATTATTCCAGAGCTCCTCAACAAATGGCATAATTTTTGGACATATATTATATATAACAAATATATATCCAATGCAAATAATTATGCATTAATTCCAAATGCCCAAAATAAATACTTATGAGCTCCTAAAAATATTGGTTTGATTTTTATCTCTGTCCAATATTTTCATAGAGCAACATGAACATTTTCTTGGACCTCTTTGGAGCACTTTTTATTTGGGTCATTTCCAGAGATGATTCTGAGGGTTTCACAAATCCTCATTTCAAATTTAAATGGAATTTAAACATGGTGCACACATGACTAGCTAGCCTCGAGCATACCAAAACTAGGGATGTGACACACATCAAGTCTCCACCATCCTCCCACTCAATTCTTTCGAGATAAACTTTTCCTCGAGAAAGAACCCGATTCAAGAAACAATCCCTATTGCTTTCGGATCTGAATTAGGAGGTATACCCAATTGTTTTGGGTGTCCTATGAAGATGCATTTTATCCGCTTTGGGTTCGAGCTCATCAACCTGAAACTTTTTCACATAAGCGTCGCTGCCCCAAATTTTTAAGAAACGACAACTTAGGTTTCTCCAAACCATAGTTCAAACGGCGTCATCTCAACGGAATTACGTGGTGCCCTATTAAAGTGAGTGCGGTTGTCTCTAATGCCTAACCCATGAACGATAGTGGTAATTCGATAGGAGACATCATGGTACGCACTATATCCAATAGGGTGCAACTATGATGTTCGGACACACCATCACACTATGGTGTTCCAGGCGGTATTAATTGTGAAACAATTTCCACAATGTCTTAATTGCGTGCCAAACCTCATAACTCAGATACTCATCTCTATGATCATATCATAGACATTTTATCCTCTTGTCACGATGATATTTAACTTCACTCTGAAATTACTTGAACCATTCAATAATTCAAACTTGTGTTTCATCAAGTGAATATACTCAACATCTACTCGAATCATCTGTGAAGTCAGAACATAACGATATTCACTGCATGCCTCAGCACTCATTGGACTGCACACATGAAAATGTGTTACTTCCAACAAGTTGCTATCTTGTTCCATCTTACTGAAACCGAGGCTTTTCAGTCATCTTGCCCATGTGGTATGATTTGCATGTCTCAAGTGATTCAAAATCAAGTGAGTCCAAACGATCCATCTGCATGGAGTTTCTTCATGCGTATACACCAATAGACATGGTTCGCATGTCTCAAACTTTTCAAAAACGAGTGAGTCCAAAGATCCATCAACATGGAGCTTCTTCATGCGTTTTACACCAATATGACTTACATGGCAGTGCCACAAGTAAGTGGTACTATCATTACTATCTTATATCTTTTGGCATGAAAATGTGTATCACTACGATCGAGATTCAATAAACCATTCCTTTTAGGTGTAAGACCATTGAAGGTATTATTCAAATAAACAGAGTAACCATTATTCTCCTTAAATGAATAACCGTATTGCGACAGACATAATCTAATCATGCCTATGCTCAACGCAAACACCAAATAACAATTATTTAGGTTTAACACCAATTTCGATGGTAGAGGGAGCGTGCGATGCTTGATCACATCAACCTTGGAAACACTTCCAACACATATCGTCAGCTCACCTTTAGCTAGTCTCTGTTTATTCTGTAGCCTTTTATTTCGAGTTACTAACACTTAGCAACCGAACCGGTATCTAATATCCTGGTGCTACTAGGAGTACTAGTAAAGTACACATTAACATAATGTATATCCAATATACTTCTGTCGACATTGCTTGCCTTCTTATCTACCAAGTATCTAGGGTGGTTCTGCTCCAGTGTCCGTTCCCTCATCACAGAAGCACTTAGCCTTGGGTTTGGGTTCAACCCTGGGTTTCTTCACTGGAGCAGCAACTGATTTGTCGTTTCATGAAGTGCCCCTTCTTGCCCTTGCCCTTCTTGAAACTAGTGGTTTCACTAACCATCAACAATTCATGCTCCTTCTTGACTTCTACTTTCGCGGTGTCAAACATCGTGAATATCTCAAGGATCATCATATCTATCCCTGATTTGTTATATTTCATCACGAAGCTCTAGCAGCTTGGTGGCAATGACTTTGGAGAAACATCACTATCTCATCTGGAAGATCAACTCCCACTCGATTCAAGTGATTGTTGCACTCAGACAATCTGAGCACAAGCTCAACGATTGAGCTTTTCTCCCTTAGTTTGCAAGCTAAGAAAATCGTCGGAGGTCTTATACCTCTTGATGTGGGCACGAGCCTGAAATCCCAATTTCAGCCCTTGAAACATCTCATATGTTCCGCGACATTTCGAAAACGTCTTTGGTGCCTTAACTCTAAACCATTTAACTGAACTATCACGTAGTTATCACAACGTGTATGTCCGATGTTTGCAACATCCACAGACGATCTTTTGGGGTTCTGCACACTGAGCGGTGCATTAAGGACATAAGCTTTCTACTGATCGCATAATCGCTACTGTCAACTTTCAACCATATTTTCTCTAGGAACATATCTAAAACAGTAGAACTAAAGCGCGAGCTACGACATAATTTCCAAAAACCTTTTGATTATGTTCAGGATAAACAAGTTCATCTTATGAATTCCCACTCAGATAGACATCCCTCTAGTCATCTAAGTGATTACATGATCCGAGTCAACTAGGCCGTGTCCGATCATCACGTGAGACGGACTAGTCATCATCGGTGAACATCTTCATGTTGATCGTATCTACTATACGACTCATGCTCGACCTTTCGGTCTCTTGTGTTCCGAGGCCATGTATGTACATGCTAGGCTCGTCAACTCAACCTAAGTGTTTCGTGTGTGTAAATCTGGCTTACACCCGTTGTATGTGAACGTAAGAATCTATCACACCCGATCATCACGTGGTGCTTCAAAATGACGAACTTTCACAACGGTGCACAGTTAGGGGAAACACTTTCTTGAAATTTTAATGAGGGGTCATCTTATTTACTACCGTCGTTCTAAGCAAATAAGATGTAGAAACATGATAAACATCACATGCAATCAAAATAGTGACATGATATGGCCAATATCATTTTGCTCCTTTTGATCTCCATCTTCGGGGCTCCATGATCATCATCGTCACCGGCATGACACCATGATCTCCATCATCGTGTCTCCATGAAGTTGTCTCGCCAACTTATTACTTCTACTACTATGGCTACCGGTTAGCAATAAAGTAAAGTAATTACATGGCGTTGTTCAATGACACGCAGGTCATACAATAAATAAAGACAACTCCTATGGCTCCTGCCAGTTGTCATATTCATCGACATGCAAGTCGTGATTCCTATTACAAGAACATGATCAATCTCATACATCACATATCATTCATCACATTCTTCTTGGCCATATCACATCACATAGCATACCCTGCAAAAACAAGTCAGACGTCCTCTAATTGTTGTTTGCATGTTTTATGTGGTTGCTATGGGTTTCTAGCAAGAATGTTTCTTACCTACGCAAAAACCACAATGTGATATGTCAATTGCTATTTACCCTTCATAAGGACCCTTTTCATCGAATCCGATCCGACTAAAGTGGGAGAGACTGGCACCCGCTAGCCACTTTATGCAACAAGTGCATGTCAGTCGGTGGAACCTGTCTCACATAAGTGTACATGTAAAGTCGGTCCGGGCCGCTTCATCCCACAATGCCGCCGAATCAAGATTGGACTAGTAACAGTAAGCATATTGAACAAAATCAATGCCCACAACTACTTTGTGTTGTACTCGTGCAAAGAATCTACACAATAGACCTAGCTCTGATACCACTGTTGGGGAACGTAGCAGAAATTCAAAATTTTCCTACGTGTCACCAAGATCTATCTATGGAGAAACCAGCAACGAGGGGAAGGAGTGTGCATCTACATACCCTTGTAGATTGCTAAGCGGAAGCGTTCAAGAGAACGGGGTTGAAGGAGTCGTACTCGTCGTGATCCAAATCACCGGAGATCCTAGTGCCGAACGGACGGCACCTCCGCGTTCAACACACGTACAGCCCGATGACGTCTCCCATGCCTTGATCCAGCAAGGAGAGAGGGAGGGGTTGAGGAAGACTCCGTCTAGCAGCAGCACAATGGCGTGGTGGTGATGGGGGAGCGTGGCAATCCTGCAGGGCTTCGCCAAGCACCGCGGGAGAGGAGGAGGGAGAGAGGTAAGGCTGCGCCAGAACTTGGATGCAAATGCCCTCCCACCCCCACATATATAGGGGCAAGGGAGAGTGGGGCCGGCCCCCTCAGATCCAATCTGAGGAGGGGGCGGCGGCCAGGGGGTTGCCTTGCCCCCCAAGGCAAGGGGGCGCCCCCCTTTAGGGTTTCCCCCAAGCCCTAGGCGCCTTGGGCCTTGGTGGGGGGGCGCACCAGCCCACCTGGGGCTGGTCCCCTCCCACACTTGGCCCATGCAGCCCCCTGGGGCCGGTGTCCCCACTTGGTGGACCCCCGGGATCCTCCCGGTGGTCCCGGTACGTTACCGATAAAACCCGAAACTTTTCCGGTGACCAAAACAGGACTTCCCATATATAAATCTTTACCTCCGGACCATTCCGGAACTCCTCATGACGTCCGGGGTCTCATCCGGGACTCCGAACAACATTCGGTAACCACATACAAACTTCCTTTATAACCCTAGCATCATCGAACCTTAAGTGTGTAGACCCTACGGGTTCGGGAACCATGCAGACATGACCGAGACGTTCTCCGGTCAATAACCAACAGCGGGATCTGGATACCCATGTTGGCTCCCACAGGTTCCACGATGATCTCATCGGATGAACCACGATGTCAAGGACTCAATCAATCCCGTATACAATTCCCTTTGTCTAGCGGTATTGTACTTGCCCGAGATTCGATCGTCGGTATGCCGATACCTTGTTCAATCTCGTTACCGGCAAGTCTCTTTACTCGTTCCATCACATCATCCTGTGATCAACCCCTTGGTCACATTGTGCACATTATGATGATGTCCTACCGAGTGGGCCCAGAGATACCTCTCCGTTACACGGAGTGACAAATCCTAGTCTCGATTCGTGCCAACCCAACAGACACTTTCAGAGATACCTGTAGTGCACCTTTATAGCCACCCAGTTATGTTGTGACGTTTGATACACCCAAAGCATTCCTATGGTACCCGGGAGTTGCACAATCTCATGGCCTAAGGAAATGATACTTGACATTAGAAAAGCTTTAGCATACGAACTACAATCTTTGTGCTAGGCTTAGGATTGGGTCTTGTCCATCACATCATTCTCCTAATGATGTGATCCCGTTATCAACGACATCCAATGTCCATGTTCAGGAAACTATAACCATCTATTGATCAATGAGCTAGTCAATCAGAGGCTTACTAGGGACATGGTGTTGTCTATGTACCCACACATGTATCTGAGTTTCCTATCAATACAATTATAGCATGGATAATAAACGATTATCATGAACAAGGAAATATAATAATAATAACTAATTTATTCTTGCCTCTAGGGCATATTTCCAACATTCGACCCAACCGAGCACCAAACCCTTTGGGAGCTCTATGATTCCTCCCACAAGGATATCTAGAAGGTGCTCTTCAAGTCTGGCAAATCGTGGCCGGACTCCGCCGAGGATCGGGGGTATCAATTATCCCATTCTGCAAGCCCGGTAAGTTACAACCACGCCCTGTCCATCCATGCTTCAGTTGGCATGCCATGAGGGAGACATTTTAATCGTGTTTCATCGTGACCTCAGGGATGGATAAAGAAGGTGGAGCGGACACATTGTCTGGCCCCGCTGCCAGAGGAACCGGCTGGACCTCTTCTAACGAAGATGCTGGTCCCTGCACCTTACGAGGCGCCAAAGAAGGAGGCCTCCAAGAAGGTCAAGAAGACCCGGAGTGGCCTCTATCGTCGTGAGGCTCCAGACGCCAAATCTGAAGACTCCAGCGACGCTCCTTCTTCCGAAGACGAATAGGAGGAAGCAGAGGAGGACGAGCCTCGCTCTGAAGGTGGGAAGAAGCGTGCGGCTTCCCCGGCCCTGGAGGCTGAATTGCCCAAAAGAGGGAGAGGTTCCCATCCAGAGGCATCCACCCCTGCTGCAGATAACAGCCCCTAGAAAAATCGTAAGTAACCGAAATCCTAATGCGCCTATGTATCCAGGGTCGTCTGGGTACAATAGTTTTAACTGTCGCCACATCTCGTACAGCCCGGCGAGGTCTCCTGCCGGACAGTCCTCATCGGAGGATTCATTGAGCTCGGATGCTGTGGCGAGCGATATGCCTCCGGGGGCTCCTTTTTCGAAGTCCAGGTGCGACACCAAGGTATCGTCTCAAAGACACCCAGAGCAGGGGGGCATGTATCTGGAGCCGGACACATGGGGGCAGCGGCCCCACGGCGTGTCGACGATGGGGGCAATCTCGGGTTCAGACCACAGCCGGATAAGTTCTTGGAGGCCTCTAAGGCTCCAGGATCGAGCGAGCGGCCACCCTCAACGGAGGGAGGTTTGCCTACTCCGCTGGTAACCTCTATCTATGCAGAGCTGCCAGGCGGTCTATCGACAGCGTTAAAGAACGTGTCTATCATCGATGAACATCGGACCCTCATGGGTGCGGTGGTTGGAAAGATTCGGTCTGCCGAAAGCGGGTTGAATGAGTCCTGCCTTGGCCTTATAAAGGCTTTTGAGGTATGGTTTCTAAGAAACCTTTCAGGAATCATCATAATATGAGTAGTAGCCCCTGATACACTGTCCGGCGAAAGATGGAGAGCCGGGCAGGGGATCAAATCCTCATTTTTCATGTTAACCTTTGTTAATGACGTGTACCTCTTTGTTTGAAAATAGGCGTCTACAGAGAAGACGGCCGCTCATAATGTGGAAGTGTCCGAACTAAAGCAGAGCCTGGAACGGGCCGAGGAAGAATTTGGCCGTGTGAAGAAGCAATTAGAGGATAAGCAAGGTATGTTGAAACATTGTCTTGCATTAGGCACGAATGAGAAATTGTGCCTATTGAAAAGTATTTGCGTTGTATGCCCTAGGGGCGAGTGCCGAATATGAGGCACTAAAGAAAGATGTGGCGGATGCCAACGAGAAGGCTCCCACCGAACAGGCGTTTCGTGAAAAACACGAGGCCAGGGTCATCGCAGCTGAGCGGGAGCCCCAGAAGGCTGTGGAGAAAAGCGAGGGCTTGGAGCAGAGTCTAGTAAGGAAAGAATCTGAACTCGCCCAAGCTCTACAAGCCGCGGAAGATGCTCGGGAAGAAGCCCGAGGTGTTGTACGGGACATTTAGGAGGCCCAGAAAGTTGTGGCTGTTAAGGCCTGTTGTATTCATGGCTATTTGTACATGATAGTGGGGAGAACTCTAAGCGACAAGCTGAATTCTTGTTTTTACAGGGGCGTTTGTGGATCTGCCTCGCAGCATATCAGATGCCGCCCAATTTTACCGGACCGAGGAGAAGAAGTCTACAGAGAGAAACTTCTGGTCGTAGTATTTGGCGCCGAGCTATCTGGTGCCTTTTATCGATCAGCTGAAGCAGCTGGTCGAACTGCACCAGGCGGCCGAACTAGCCATGACGGACTTGGTTGTCCGGCTATAGCCCGCGGAGCCAATTCCAAGCAGCTACTTCGGACTCGTAAAGCGGATTGTGGGTGCCTGTCCCCGGCTTGATGCTATCAAGCGATCAGTCTGTATAGAAGGTGCGCGCATGGCATTCTCCCGTGCAATAGTGCATTGGGGGAAGCTTGACGCGGAGAAGCTGATGACTGAGGGGCCACCGGAGGGTAAGGAGCACCGCAAGTCAAAGCTGTACTATGAAGGTGTACTGAAAGGGGCCCGCCTTGCGGCGGATAAGTGTACCAAAGACATTATATTTCCCTGAGGGCATTCGTGCCGCTCTTTGTAATATGGGATAATGGCACTGTTATTATATATTGCCTGTTTTATTTGAACATATGTTCTTCCTGTGCGGCTGTTTATTGTATGTAAATCCTGAGAGTTGGCCAGTCGTCGGCTTCTGCCCCCACGTAAAAAGAATACGGGGGTGTTCGGGATATATCTGAACACTCTTTATCCCATGTTTGGGTCCTTTTAAGTAGGTGTTTCTCACCACGAACTAGGCAATCGGACTATAAGGCTTTACTACTCACACTTAGCCATAGGAATTTCGAGTATGGTCGGCGCAGCCCCTAGTGTTCGGAAGGCCGAACTAGGGGCTCTATTGGCGCCAGATCAGAAGACCGATCCGTCGCACTCTGCATTTATAATGGCATTATGCAGAAAAGATCTTTAAGGATTTTTCATCCTCTCAAACAGCTGACCAGTTCTCGCTGCATCATGTCAGTCAGTTTTCGGCTTTCTCTACTGAGGTGCTCAACCGGGACACAATCACAGTAGTTCTCCCAGCGCTAGCTTAGCCGATAGAACGGAACGTAAGGTACCAAAACAAGGGAGCCGGGAAAACCCAACAAATTTCCAAAAACATGATTCGAAGCTGATGCATATAATGCTATAAGTTCGGGGTGTCGAGCGACCGTAAAGGTGGTCGGACTTTATTGCCGTAGTGTGAAGCCCCTGGCATAACCGGGCATAACACGAAGCGTGGCTGCAATTTTTTTGGCAAAGAGGCGTCAGCGATAAACGACGGTCGATAAGTGTTATTTAAGTCTACGCATTGTAGTAGGATGATATGTCTATGCATATGAGTACGATGTATGATTATGAAAAGAGGTGTTTTTGGCGGAACCTGTGATGTCCGGACTTGGAGGGGGTTGTGAGTGGATCAAGAGTGAATCCGAACTGCCTTCTACCTGCATGTTCCTGCCCTTGTGTGTCCGGGCCGATTCCACATTGCCAATCCTATTCTGCGTCAAAGTTAGTTTGTAAAGGCAGATGCTTGGAGGCAGCTGAACGTCCTCTTGTGGTTGGTCTAAGGGTTCCTGATCGGACCCTGGTGAACCCAGCCGTTATACCGTGAAGTAGCGCGGACTCATCGGTTGGTGTCCAGATAGTTGGTTGTCATATCAAAATTTTGATAGGCATGCGCGACTCGCTACTTCGGCAGCTGTATGATTTCCGCTCTAAGGGCGGGGTCCAGCCCTGCCCGTGGGCGTGATTATATCACACGTTTTTGGCCTAATGGTTTATCACGTGGAATCTAGTCAACGTGGTTCATCCCATTTGCATACGGTAAATTACCGTATGAGGGGAAGGTGCCGAAGAATTACTCTTTGGCGTGTCATTTTCTTTTTGGTGATTCGAAAACAACCGTTAGGGTGGTGGGCCAATAAACTTGGCCTTTGCACCTGGCATCCTTTAGAAGATGTTATTTGTGGTTTCGTACCCGTGGGGGCTTTGTGTGCTATGGAGCCCCCGAACTACTAGGTCTAGGGGTACGACAATCAAATTGCTGTGGTGGGTATGATCGGAGGCGATCGGCCGTACTTTTATGCTCTGGGGGGTCTCTTGACTAGACACCTCCCCTCATCGTTTCTGACACACGACCGGATGTTTTGTATTGAGGATTCGGCATTCTCTATTGGTATGCTTTGCCGTCCTTCTGGGAGTACCGTGGATTTCACACAGTTGATCGAGTGTGTGGCTCGGGCCGAATAGGCTTGAGCTGTTCTTTGTCCGTTGACCAGACTGCGAGTTGCTGGACTTGGCACCAGCTTCTCTGACTTGACGTTTATGACCATTGCACCGAGGCTTGAGGATGCCTCTTCGTGTATCCTTCTTACTGTCTTGGACCGTAGTGGTGTGTGGACGTCGAGTTGTGTGCCTTTGGTTCTCCTTCTTAGGTTGAGGTAGCCAGTTGTGCCGCGCATGCCCTTTGTTAGGGCGGTCGAGTCCGTACTTTTCGGTGGCCAGGATCTTGGTCCACCTATCCACTAGCAAATCTTGGTCAGCTTCAAGCTGCTCTTGCTTCCTTTGCAGGCTCCTTGCCGTGGTCATGAGCCGTCGCTTGAAGTGAACTTGTTCCACTGGATCTTTAGGCACGCCGAATTCGTCGTTGCCGAGGCTTACCTCGTCTTCGGAGGGGTGTACAGTTGTCCCTCGCCAAGTATCCCACCGTGGCCGGTCCGGCCTGCTTGAAGGTAGGCTGATCAGGGTTGTATTCCTCTTCGGTACCATCCAGATTGCTTTCATCTCCGGGGCCGATATTGATGTGGCGGGGCTTGGAGCGGCGCCTGTCGTGGTTCTAAGTCTGACAGTAGAATGGGGGGTAAGTATGGAAAGGCAAGGTCCTAGCTATGGAGTAGTTGTACACACGGGTGTTTAGCGAGTTCAGGCCCTTCTCTGAGGAAGTAACAACCCTACGTCTCGGAGCCCGGAGGCGGTCGACTGATCTCGTGTATATGAGTTACAGGGGTGCGAACCCTTCTACCAGTGGAGGGGGGGTGGCTTATATAGAGGACGCCAGGACCCCAGCCAGCCCACGTAGAGGAGGGTTAAAGTACATTAAGGCCGGGCGTTACTGGTAACGCCCTACATAAAGTGTCATCATGACCATTAAGACTATTTAATTACAGACCGTTTGGATACAGCATAAATCCTGAGCTTCTGATGGTCGAGTGTGTCTTCATGGTTGAGTGCCTTCTAGGCGGTCGAGTGGAGTCTCCCTTGGTCGAGTGGAGCTTCTCTTGGTCGACTGGAAGGTAGCTTCGAATGATGATGTCCTTGGGTATGGTATCTTAGGTAGGTCCATGACCCTACCCTAGGTACATAACCTCATCATTAGCCCCCGAATGGATCGAGGTTCGAGTGAGGAAGGAGTTGACGATTTTCTCCGACTTATTTACTGTACTTTGATTATGTCGTATCTTGGATCAGCGATTCTTCTTTCGGTGTTGGCGTCGACTTTTACTTCAGTCGCCTTGATCCATTCTTATCTTTTGTCGAGTGAACTTTTGAACTCTGGTGAACTTCCGAGCGACGGATCGCGGGAAGGATATCGTCTGACAGATTGATCTGCTGTTAGCGGATTTTGCGGGATCTGAAATTTGGGAAGCGCGCGAAGCGGGGCGATCCGCGGCAATCGGGCGGGATAAGGCATGGATGCCTCGATTTCCGTGCCGCCTTTTGCGCCACGTATCGTACGTGCGCAACTATTTCGGGATGTGACAGATCTGCTCGGACCCACTCGTCAGCCACTCGGAAGTGCCCTTATATAAAGCGTCGGGGAAGAGTTTTTGAATAATGCCTCCCCATTCTCCTCTCTTCCCTCTCTGCCTCTGCCCACGGCGCCTGCTCCTACCTCCGCCTTATCCACCTCTCGAGCGCTTCGCCGGCGATAATGGTGAAGGAGAAGACGGCGGCTCTAGAGCGCGCGAAGAAGGCGACGGCGACGGGGCAAGCGAAGGGGAGACCGTCCAGTCGGGGCGGATCTTCGTCGAGGTCCCGCTTGCCGAAGGGTTGGGTCCAAGGGGATTGGATCCGCTCGACCATCACTAAGAAGGACCTCGACGACCTGGCTAATGAGGGACTGATCCCCCACGGGTCAGTGAGGCTCCCGGGGTCCGAGTGTCGACCGCAGCCGCAGGAGGGTGAGTGTGTTCTCTTAGCCACTCACGTAGATCGTGGTTTTTCTCTGCCGCCGAGTGTGTTCTTCCGTGGGTTTCTGAATTTCTTTGGGGCGCAACTCCACCATTTCAATCCCAATTCCATCGCCTATCTTGCTGCCTTTGTGTCCATGTGCGAGAACTTCCTGGGTTGTCAACCGCACTGGTGTCTCTTCAAGCACATATCCACCTGTCGATCGCAGACAGTAAAAAAGGCGAGTTCAGGTGATGAGAGGACCAAGGTTATTCAGATGTGCGGGGGTCTTGGGATTCAGTTGAGGAATAAGAGCACTTTCCCGGCCATGACCCTTCCTGAGTCGGTCAGAGGGTGGCAGTCGACTTGGTTCTACTGCCAAGACGAGTCGACGCCGGGGCAGTCGACTGGTCTCCCTCCGTTCTCCAAGGACCGAGTGGACCAACCGTCTTCTCTGAAGGTGCTTCTTGAGGAGAAAGTCGAGGTAAAAATGTTGGTGGAGCGCATGGTCCAACTCGTTCGGGACGGAGTGACGGGCATGGATCTTCTGGAAGTCTTCCTTAGGCGGCGCATCCAACCGCTCCAGTACCGAGGCCACCCGATGTGGCTGTACTGCGGTACCGAAGACACCACTCGGGTCCATCCAGAGGCAGTCGACAACGCCATGCTGGAGAGGTGGGTGACCGCCATCACAGGGAACAAGGACAACCCTCAAGGAGCGAGGAGGATCTCGCCACTCGACTGTACCTATACGCCGGACAAGGTATGGCCGCTTATCTTCGAGTGTAATTTTGTTTTATCCATTCTGCTTTGCCACGAATTGGTCGATTGATCTTTGTTTTGCTTTGTTGTCTGACAGGCCACCACTGAATTGTACTCGATGCCCAATGGGCGCAGACGCCGACTGAGGAGGAGGAAGGAAGCGGGGGCGAAAGCCCGGAGGAGTGGGATTCGGATGCTGACAACGACGACGAGGGTGACGACTCTGGTGAGGAGGAAGAAGAAGAGGAGGAGGAGGAAGTTGCACCTCCCCGCTCGGAAAGACGCTCGAAGCTTTCCCATGATCCAGCGACTGAGCGGGGTAAGGGGATCGCAACCGCTTCCCAGTCGACCAAGCGCCCTCGGACCACTTCTCCGGCGCCGACTGAGAAGGCACCGAAGCAATCTCGAGTGGCACCATCGAAGCCTGCAAAGGTCTTGCCGAAGATGAAGATGGTGATCCCCACTATCTTAGGGTAATGGTAGTTTTGAGCTTTCTCTGTTTCATGAACTTGTTCTTGGTCGACTCATGGGCCAATCGACTGACTTTTGGAACTGCAGCGCTGCTACTTCTGATACTTCGACCAAGGCTGAAGACCACGAGATGGAGGATGCTGCTACCTCGCAACCTGGTATGATTCTTGTGATGCCGTTTTCAGTCGACTCACTTATTGTCTCTAATTTTGATTCTTTCTGCAGCTTCATCTAACATTGTTATTGACCTTCCTGACGATGACGACGAAGAACCACCGAGGCAAATGAGGAGCAAGAAAACGCCTGCTGGCAAGGAGAATCGAGATGTGCCAACACCCGAGACATTGGTCGTGGAGGGAGACAATGTCACTCGACCCACCGTAACCTTCGCGGTGCCATTGACGAGTGCTCGCCCTTCGTCGTCGAGTGCTGCTCAACCCTCACTTTTCTCCACCTACCCCGTTCCAGAAGACCAAGCCAGTGCTACTAGAGAAGCGATACGCCAAGCGGGGGTCATGATGAAGCAAGTGAAGGCGATACGATAAGCTAGCCAGGCAGCCTATGACGCCAGTTCAGCTCTTCAGAGTAATGTTCAGGTCAGTCGGTCACTACCTGTTCTGTTAGGATATGATATCTGTAAACTCTTCTTTCTGCAATTCTTAGAGTTTGTCCTACACCCACTGGGTGTGTCGATTGAAATTCCGGGTTAGTGGGGGCACGCTGAGTGCACCCACTGGGTGCAGTCCCCAAGGCTATGGTGGACTGCTAGCAGTCGACCATAGTCTTTATGCTTTGAGTTTTTCTTTACTCGACAAGGTCGAATAGATTCATAGACCGGTGGGGGCACGCTGAGTGCACCCACTGGGTGTAGTCCCCGAGACTATGGTCGACTGCTGGCAGTCGACTATAGTCTAAAGAACGTTGCCTCTTTTTTTTTTGTTGGTCGACTAGTCGACTCTTGATGAAACTAGTGGGGGCACGCTGAGTGCACCCACTGGGTGTAGTCCCCGAGACTATGGTCGAATGTTTGCATTCGGCCATAGTCTTAGAAACGCTAAGATTTTTACTTACTCACTCGGAAGTGAATTGTCTTTGATGTCTGTCGATTGGTTCTTCGTAGAAATCCTGTGACCTTGCGGCTCGTTATACTG
Organism: Triticum dicoccoides; assembly: GCF_002162155.2. Lineage (NCBI taxonomy): Eukaryota > Viridiplantae > Streptophyta > Magnoliopsida > Poales > Poaceae > Triticum > Triticum dicoccoides. The sequence continues at coordinate 731,809,436 of NC_041383.1, read as the reverse complement.
AGTTGGAGAACAAACACATTCAGCTCGAGCTCGATCTGAAACTGGCCCAAGAGAACTTGACGAAGGCGAAGGAGGAAGCTAAAGGTATGCTTGGTGACGCCTTTGAAGACTACCTTTGCCTCTCACTTGTTTCCGAATCTAATCTCACTGTAACTTTGTAGGCAAAGTGAGGGACACCCTGAAGAAACAAGAGCTTGACTTGGTTGAGATGCAAAAAACTGCTTTAGAGAAGACCAGGCTAGCGGATGAGAAGCTGGCTTCAGTGACTAAGCTTGAAGAAGAAAACACAAATCTGAAAGCTGCTCTTGATGCTGCCAACCAGGAGGTCACTCGACTGAAAAGCAACAAGACCACCCTGAATGACAAGGCCATTGAGTTGAAGAGAAAGAAGAATGATCTAGAGGCTTATCTGGGTGGACTCGCTAAGAAGTTGTTCCTCATGCTTGAAGGTAATCCTTTGTATCAAACAAATATTTTACTTGTGACCTCCGACTGTTTGTCTTGACTCGGTGGTTGTGCTTGCAGAATTTTGTCAGAACTTTGAAGAGGAGACTGGTCGACTGGAAGTAAACCTGGACCCCATCAACTCTCCTGTGAAAGATGAAGTCGCCATGAACGTGCTCCGACTTGAATCTCGTGTTGCTGCCGTCATCGATTATCTCGCAAGGCTGAAGGTCACAACTTCCCGCATCGACACAACACTCTGGCCAAGAGAGACACTCCAGAACGACCTCGAGTCTCTGATGACTCGACTGAACGAGGTCCCAAGTCGAGTGCAGGAGTGGAAGAAGTCTTCAGCCAGGTGCGGCGCGGATGTGGCTCTGTCTCTGGTCCGCGTTCATTGCAAGGATGCACGAGAGGACAAGTTGGTGGCTCTTAGGGTGGCCAACACCAAGAAACATGATTTCAGATCTTTCATGGAGACTTTCATTGCCGCTGCCGATCGGATTGCAGATGGAATTGATCTGGACGAGTTTGTGGCGCCTTCCAGCCCTCCACAGGAGGGGTAAAATACTTCAGAGCTTGATACTTTAAATTTGCCTCGGTATGCCGAGTGAGTTTTTGTAACTGACAAACCTTAACAGGCCTAGCGCCTGAGCAATTTCAGTTCCGTTAGGTGTTATCCGAACTTGGGTTCGTCACTGAATATGCTTGCATTTGGTTTGAGGCGTCCTTTGCAGGTTGAAGCAAAGCACTTATTGCCATCGGCTTGCATCCTAATTCACTTAGGCGAGTACCGGGCTGCAGCTAAGTCCCCGAGTGAGAGGTTTGCCCTCCACTCGGTAGGATTTTTGATACTTAGGAGAGCACTGGGCTGCAGCTAAGCCCCCGAGTGGGAGGTCTGCTCTCCACTCGGTAGAATTTCAGATACTTAGGCGAGCACTGGGCTGCAGCTAAGCCCTTTCGAGTGGGAGGTCTGCTCTCCACTCGGTAGGGTTTCAGATACTTAGGCGAGCACTGGGCTGCAGCTAAGCCCCCGAGTGGGAGGTTTGCTCTCCACTCGGTAGGATTTCAGATACTTAGGCGAGCACTGGGCTGCAGCTAAGCCCCCGAGTGGGAGGTCTGCTCTCCACTCGGTAGGATTTCAGA
>NC_041383.1:731740649-731807262 GCF_002162155.2 Triticum dicoccoides | reverse complement strand
TTAGGCGAGCACTGGGCTGCAGCTAAGCCTCCGAGTGGGAGGTCTGCTCTCCACTCGGTAGGATTTCAGATACTTAGGCGAGCACTGGGCTGCAGCTAAGCCCCCGAGTGGGAAGTTTGCTCTCCACTCGGTAGGATTTCAGATACTTAGGCGAGCACTGGGCTGCAGCTAAGCCCCCGAGTGGGAGGTTGACTCTCCACTCGGTAGGATTTCAGATACTTAGGCGAGCACTGGGCTACAGCTAAGCCTCCTAGTGGGTGGTCTGCTCTCCACTCGGTAGGATTTTTGAATTGGTGGCGCAACTAGGAAGGAGAGGGTAGCAATCGACCTGCACCTCGTCCTCCTTGCAGAACGCATGTTGTACTTGTACTTAGGCGAGTTCTTGGACTGCAGCTAAGCCTCTGAGTGGAAGGCTGGCTTACCACTCGATAGGATTTTATTTATCTTAGGCGAAACGGATTTCGCAGCTAAGCCTTCGTGTGGGAGACTGACTCACCACTCGGTTAGGATTTTATTTATCTTAGGCGAAACGGATTTCGCAGCTAAGCCTTCGTGTGGGAGACTGACTCACCACTCGGTTAGGATTTGTTTTTACAGACTTAGGCGAATCGGATTCGCAGCTAAGCCACCCACTGGGGGATTGTTTTATATGGACAAAAGTAATAACAATCACTGGGAAAACTATAAAGCTCTTGTCTTTGATAAATAAACTATGGGAGTACTTTTATTACAACTCATCCGAGTGAATACTTAAGTGTAAAAGGGGCGGAGAAGTTCCGCGTTCCAAGCTCGGGGCTCGTCGATCTGATACTCGACATTGTAAAGATGGTATGCTCCATTGTGGAGAACCTTGGTGACGATGAAGGGACCTTCCCAAGAAGGAGCAAGCTTGTGTGGTTTCTGCTGGTCCACTTGGAGGACTAAATCTCCTTCCTGGAAGGCTCGACTCTTCACGTTTTTGGCGTGGAAGCGTCGCAAGTCTTGTTGATAAATGGTCGATCTAATCAGAGCCATCTCTCTTTCTTCCTCTAAAAGGTCGACTGCGTCCTGCCGCGCTTGTTCTGCTTCAGCTTCGGTGTAGAGCTCGACTCGGGGAGCGTTGTGGAGAAGATCACTCGGCAAGACTGCTTCTGCTCCGTAGACCAAGAAGAATGGAGTTCTTCCAGTCGACCGGTTGGGTGTGGTCCTTAACCCCCAAAGCACCAAGGGAAGTTCGTCAACCCATGCACCAGCCGCATGCTTGAGATCACGCATCAAACGGGGCTTCAACCCTTTGAGAATCAAACCGTTGGCTCGTTCTGCCTGTCCATTCGACTGCGGATGGGCGACTGAAGCATAGTCGACTCGTGTGCCTTGAGATCTGCAGAAAGCTCTGAATTCTTCAGAATCGAAGTTTGATCCGTTATTAGTGATGATGCTGTGCGGGACTCCATATCTGAATATCAGTTCTCGGATGAAGCTGACCGCGGTACCAACATCGAGGTTCTTGATGGGTTTGGCCTCAATCCATTTGGTAAACTTGTCGACTGCTACCAGCACATGTGTGAAACCGCTTCTTCCTGTTCTCAACGGGCCAACCATATCCAAACCCCATACAGCAAAGGGCCAGACAAGTGGTATGGTCTTTAAGGCTGAGGCGGGCTTGTGTGACATATTGGAGTAAAATTGACATCCCTCACACTTGTCGACTATCCCCTTCGCCATTTCATTCGCTCTGGGCCAATAAAAACCAGCCCGGTATGCTTTGGCCACGATGGTCCGAGAAGGCGCATGATGGCCACAGGTCCCCGAGTGGATGTCGTTGAGAATCATTCGACCTTCCTCCGGTGTTATGCATTTCTGGCTGACTCCAGTCGCACTTTCTCTGTATAACTGACCTCTCATGACGGTGAAGGCTTTGGACCGGCGGACGATCTCTCGAGCTTCTTCTTCATTCTCGGGGAGTTCCTTCCTCAAAATATAGGCGATGTAGGGCACTGTCCAAGGAGTGATGACCAAAACTTCCATGATCAAGTCGACCACCGCTGGGACCTCGACTTCAGTCGGATCTGTGGCGCTTTTAGGCTGCGGGGCTTCTTCAGTGAAAGTATCCTCTTGAACCGATGGTGTGTAGACATGTTCCAAAAACACGCCACTCGGAATGGCTTCCCTCTTGGAACCTATCTTTGCCAAGTCATCGGCTGCTTGAATTTTCAGTCGGGGAACGTGATGGAGTTCTAACCCTTCGAATTTCTTTTCAAGCTTCCTCACTGCATTGCAGTATCCAGTCATGGCTGGGCTTCTCACGTCCCACTCCTTCATCACCTGATTGACCACCAAATTTGAGTCGCCGTAAACCATAAGGTGACGGACGCCAAGTGAAATGGCGATGCGCAACCCATACAACAGTGCTTCATATTCTGCTTCATTGTTGGAGGAATCAAAGTGGATCTAGAGCACATATCTGAGCTTATCTCCTCGGGGAGAAACCAAAACTACCCCAACACCAGAACCATTTAACATCTTAGAGCCATCAAAGAACATGGTCCAATGCTCCGAGTGAACTTGAGTCGACTGCTGCTGTTCAATCCACTCGGCAAGGAAATCTGCTATAGCCTGGGACTTAATGGCTTTCTTTGCCTCGAATTTGATATCAAGGGGAAGGAGTTCAATCACCCATTTAGCCACTCGACTAGTTGCATCTCTGTTGTGCAGAATCTCTGACAATGGTGCGTCGCTGACGACTGTAATGTCATGATCAGAGAAATAATGGGCAACCTTCTTCATGGTCATGTAGATCCCATATACGAGCTTCTGATAATGAGGATATCTTTGCTTCGATGGGGTCAAAACTTCAGAGAGATAATATACTGGGCACTGAACTTTGAAGGCTTTCCCTTCTTCTTCCCGCTCGACCGTAAGTACTGTACTAACAACTTGTCCTGTGGCTGCAATATAAAGCCACAGAGGCTCTTTGCTGATTGGAGCAGCAAGCACCGGCTGGGTGGAGAGCAAAGTTTTTAACTCGGCAAACGCTGCATCAGCTTCTGGAGTCCACTCGAACTTGTCTGCCTTCTTCATCAGTCGGTAAAGGGGCAACACCTTTTCACCGAGGCGAGAGATGAATCGACTTAACGCGGCCAAGCATCCAGTAAGCTTCTGGACATCGTGCACACGCACGGGGCGTTTCATTCGGAGTATGGTGCCAACTTTTTCCGGGTTAGCATCGATTCCTCGTTCAGAAATGAGAAAACCGAGTAACTTCCCGCTAGGTACTCCGAATGTGCACTTTGAAGGATTGAGCTTGATATCATACCTCCTGAGATTGGCAAATGTTTCAGCTAAGTCAGCCAACAGGTCGGAACCCTTTCGCGACTTGACCACGATATCATCCATGTATGCTTCCACATTCCGACTGATTTGAGTGAGTAAACACTTTTGAATCATTCTCATGAACGTGGCTCCGGCATTCTTGAGGCCGAATGGCATGGTGATATAGAAGAAGCACCCGAATGGGGTGATGAAAGCTGTTTTGATTTCATCGGACCCATACAGACGGATCTGATGATACCCGGAATAAGCGTCTAGAAAAGACAATCTCTCGCACCCTGCGGTCGAGTCGACAATTTGGTCAATGCGAGGGAGAGGAAAATGATCTTTCGGGCAGGCCCGATTGATATGTTTGAAATCAATGCACATACGAAGGGAATTGTCCTTTTTGGGAACCATAACGACATTGGCGAGCCACTCGGAGTGGTATATCTCTCGGATGAACTCTGCTGCAAGGAGTCAAGCCACCTCTTCGCCAATGGCTTTTTTCTTCTGAACGGCGGACCATCGAAGATGTTCTTTAACAGGTTTTGCTTTTGAATCGACTCTAAGGCGATGCTCAGCCAGTCCCCTGGGAACACCGGGCATGTCAGCTGGCTTCCATGCGAAGATGTCCCAGTTCTCACGGAGGAACTGGATGATCGCTTCTTCCTATTTAGAGTCGAGTGTAGTGGAAATATGGGTCGGAGCTGCATTGGGGTCAGTCGGATGGATGTGAACTGGCTTCGTCTCACCGGACGACTGAAATGCTGACTCCGTGGCGGGCTTCTTGGCCCGCAGTAAATCACTCGGATCTGCGTTCTTCTTGTATCCCTCTAGCTCTATCACTGTTATCTGGTCATCCGCAATCTTTGAGCCTTTCTGGAAACACTCTTCTGCTTTCTTCCGGTTACCAGTGACGGTGATCACGCCTTTGGGGCCAGGCATCTTTAACTTGAGGTACACGTAACATGGTCGAGCCATGAAGCGGGCGTAAGCTGGTCTTCCCAAGATAGCGTGGTAGGCGCTCTGGAAATCCACGATTTCAAATGTCAGCTTCTCTTTGCGGAAATGCTTCGAGTCGCCGAACACCACATCTAGAGCTATTTGGCCGAGTGACTCAGCCTTCTTTCCTGGGATGACTTAGTGAAAACTCATGTTGCTGGAACTGAGCCTGGACATCAGAATTCCCATTCCCTTGAGCGTCTCTGCATACAGTATGTTCAACCTGATGCCGCCATCCATCAATACCTTCGTCAGTCGAGTGCCCTCGACGACCAGGTCGACCACTAGTGCTTGCCTCCCAGGGGTGGCAATATGAGTAGGATGGTCCGACTGGTCGAAAGTAATGGGAGTTTGCGACCATCTCAGATAGTTTGGTGTCGCCGGTGCGACCATATTGACTTCTCGGTTGATCACTTTCAGTCGACTTTTGCTCTCTACATCAGCAAAAATCATCAGAGTGGAGTTGACATGAGGGTACTCTCCATCACTGTCCTGCTTGTCCTCAGCCTTGTCCGACTCCTTCTCTTTGTCCTTCGGCTGTTTCCCTTGGAACTGCTGGATTAAGAGCCGGCACTGGTGAGTGGTATGCTTTGGGTAGATGAAGTTACCCTCTTCGTCTTTCTTCGTGTGGATATGACACGACAGGTCCATCACATCATTACCCTCCTTATCTTTTACCTTCTTGGGGTTCCAAGATCCTTTGGGCTTCCTTTTAAATTTGCCCTGTGTCACGGCTAGAGCCTCTCCAGGAGCTGCTGGCTCGGCCTTCCGCTTTTGCTGCCGACTGGAGTTTCCTTTATCCGACTGACTCGGCTTGTACTTGCCACTCCGGAGTCGGTCCTCTTCTTCGCCGTTGGTGTACTTGGTGGCTATTTCCATCATCCGACTCAGGGTCATGTCTCCAGTTCGACCAAACTTCAGGCTCAACTCTCTGTTCTTGACGCCATCTTTGAAGGCGCAAACCGCTTGATGGTCCGACACATTCTCTATAGTGTGATGCAAAGTGATCCACCTCTGGATGTAATCCCTCAGTGTTTCACTCGACTTTTGTACACAAACTTGTAGCTCAGTCAATCCAGCAAGTCGCTTGCAAGTTCCCTCAAACGTCCTGACGAACACTCGAGAAAGATCTTCCCAGGTGTAAATGCTGCTGGGAGCTAATTCAACTATGCCCTGGCTGAACCCCCTAGCATAAGTGGCAAATGTTTCATGGCCAGCTCATCATTACCGCCACCAATCTGAACAGCCACTCGGTAGTCTTCGAGCCAAGTTTCAGGCTTAGACTCTCCGGTGAACTTATTCACCCCAGTCGCCAACCTGAAGTTGGGGGGTATCACTGCGGTTCTGATCGCTCTGCTAAAACATTCTGGACCTGAAACGTGGACTCGGCTGCTTGTGGGCACGTCTCTGTCATGACCACCTCTATGAGCTCTGTTTCGGTCGACCAAACCTTGCACGATGATGGATCTCGCGTCAAAGCCTGGCTCTCTGGGGTCGACTGGAGCTCTCCGCCCAACACTGAGCTGGCGTCTGTCATCTTGGTGCCGATGGGCATTAGACCCACTTCTCGGAGGAGGAGTGGGCACTCGACGCCTGTCATCACGATCAAATCGATCATCATAGTGGTCCCGCCGGTCTTCACGTCCCATGCGCCTCGGAGGCGACCTTGGACTGTGAGCCGACTGAACAGTATTCGCAGCGACAGATCGACTGTGAATCCTGTTACGTGACTGTGACACAGCTGAATTCTGATCTCCTGCTGCCCTGAGCAAATCTTTGATCTGCATCAAGCCTCTTCCAGCCTCTGACTGAGAGGGCTGAATTGACTCCGCTATGCAGGCTGCAGCTGTCAAATTCTGAATTGGGGTTCGATATACCTGAGTTGGTTGCGGAAAGAGCTGACGTCGATTGGAGCTAGTCGCTCGTTGACGCGCACGCTCGTCGAGTGCTCGCTGAAGGTTCTCCAGTCGAGTGCGTTCAGCCAGGTTGGCTAAACGAGCCTCTTCCAGGGCACGAGCCTCAGGAGTTTCTCCTGCAATGGGAGTATGCAGGGCGTCCATGTTCCAGCGGTGAAGTTCTTCCCTCTGCTGGGAAGTGAGCAGCTCGGGTTGGTACTCTTCATGAGCTTGAGCAGGGTCGTCCTCGTCGTCCATCCCGTCGCCACGGGGGAAACCTGGAGGACTACGGGGCCCGTTGACCATCAGGACCTCCGCCGCCGGATCATTGCTATCGCACTCGGATGCAGTCTTTACGGAGCCAATCGACAGGTCAAACAGGCCGTAGAGAGATTCGTTGGGCTCAATCGCCGCGACTTGGGTGGTGGCCGATTGGCGAGCCACTGCGTGTCTCACCCATCGCTGGAGCCTCGACCGACCGGAGCGCTTGCGCTGGCGGGAGACAGGGAGGGAGGACGGCACAGGAGTCGACCGGTATGGGGTCGACGGCTGCCGCAGCAAGACGCCGCGGACACACGCCCGAAAGTGCATCGCCCCGCGGACGGGGAGCGCGTCGATGTCGAGTGGTGCCTCCTGGAGCCAAGCGGAGTCCTCCGCGATGAAAGTGAGTGCACCGAGATGGATCTCGTGGCCCTCGACCAGAGCTCCGCCGGAAACCATGATGAAGGCGATCGGACAAATTGCAACTTCTCCAAAAAAGTCGCTAAGACACCTGCCCCACGGTGGGCGCCAACTGTCGTGGTTCTAAGTCTGACAGTAGAATGGGGGGTAAGTATGGAAAGGCAAGGTCCTAGCTATGGAGTAGTTGTACACACGGGTGTTTAGCGAGTTCAGGCCCTTCTCTGAGGAAGTAACAACCCTACGTCTCGGAGCCCGGAGGCGGTCGACTGATCTCTATGTATATGAGTTACAGGGGTGCGAACCCTTCTACCAGTGGAGGGGGGTGGCTTATATAGAGGACGCCAGGACCCCAGCCAGCCCACATAGAGGAGGGTTAAAGTACATTAAGGCCGGGCGTTACTGGTAATGCCCTACATAAAGTGTCATCATGACCATTAAGACTATTTAATTACAGATCGTTTGGATACAGCATAAATCCTGAACTTCTGATGGTCGAGTGTGTCTTCATGGTCGAGTGCCTTCTAGCCGGTTGAGTGGAGTCTTCCTTGGTCGAGTGGAGCTTCTCTTGGTCGACTGGAAGGTAGCTTCGAATGATGATGTCCTTGGGTATGGTATCTTAGGTAGGTCCATGACCCTACCCTAGGTACATAACCTCATCAGCGCCGAAGACGCCCATGCTTTGCTTTTCTCCCTGAGGGGTTATCCTCCATTGCCTCGTCGCCATTGGTTTCCTTCGGAGTGTCCACCATGTATATATCGTATGAGGAGGTGGCCGTCCACCGCCCTGTGAGCGGTGGCTCCTGTACTTCTCCTGCATCGTCATCCATACCGTTGATGTCTTCGGAGTCGAAGTCAAGCACGTCGGTTAAATCGTCGACCATGGCAATGAAGTGGGTGGTGGGTGGGCATCGAATTCCTTCGTCGCCTGCTTCCCAGTCAAGCCGGACATAGTTCGGCCCAGAGCCTCCTGACAAAGAGAGAGACTTTAATGAGTTCATCATGTCGCCAAAGGGCGAGTGCTGGAAGATATCCGCAGCGGTAAACTCCATTACCAGAGCCCAACCTGGCTCGACTGGCTCGAGGGTGTGCGGACCAGAACCAACAACCAAATACGAGTCCGGGGGCCCGGGGTTACAAGCTTCCACAGAGGTGAGACCTGTATTCGGCTCCACCGCCGATGAGTGTGCGGCCTGCGGGGCGGGGTCCACCCCTCCGTCCTTAGGCAACGCAACCTGCTCCGGATTTAGATCTGAGGCTACTGCGGGGGTGATATCCCGAGCTTCGTCCGACAGGAGGTCTAAGCCGTGCTCATTGTGACTGTTTGGTGCTCCTGGCGCAGGCCCAAATCCATCAAAGATCAGGTCTCCGCGAATATCCGCTGTGTAGTTCAAGTTTCCGAACCTAACCTGGTGGCCAGGGGCGTAGCTATCGATCTGCTCCAGATGGCCAAGCGAATTGGCCCGCAGTGCGAAGCCGCCGAACATGAAGATCTGTCCGGGGAGAAAAGTCTCCACCTGGACCGTGGTGTTGACGATTGAAGGCGCCATCAGACCCTGCAGCGACGACACAGAGGATCTCTCAATGAAAGCACCAATGTCGGTGTCAAAACTGGCGGATCTCGGGTAGGGGGTCCCGATCTGTGCGTCTAGGCTGATGGTAACAGGAAGCAAGGGGACACAATGTTTACCTAGGTTCGGGCCCTCCCGATGGAGGTAAAACCCTACTTCCTGCTTGATTAATATTGAAGATATGTGTAGTACAAGAGTAGATCTACCATGAGATCGTAGAGGCTAAACCCTAAGAGCTAGCCTATGATAGTATGATAGTAATTGTGATTGGCCTTCTAAGGACCATCCTCTCTGGTTTATATAGACACCGGAGAGGGCTAGGGTTTACATGGAGTCGGTTACAAGGAAGGAAACACAATATCCGGATCTCCAAGCTTGTCTTCCACGCAAAGGAGAGTCCCATCCGGACACGGGACGAAGTCTTGAGTCTTGTATCTTCACGCTCGAATAGTCCGGACGATGTATATAGTCTGGCTGTCTAGATACCCCCTAATCCAGGACTCCCTCAGCTACCATCAATCAAAGTAGAATAAGATGTATAAAAGATAAACTATTGCTCTCCGGCATGACACCATGATCTCCATCATCTTGATTTATATCAATGTGTCATCACATAGTCGTCTCGCCAACTATTGCTCTTGCAACTATTGCTATCGCATACGATAAAGTAAAGCAATTATTTGGCACTTGCATCTTATGCAATAAAGAGACAACCATAAGGCTTATGCCAGTTGCCGATAACTTCAACAAAACATGATCATCTCATACAAAAACTTATATCTCATCACGTCTTGACCATATCACATCACAACATGCCCTGCAAAAACAAGTTAGACGTCCTCTACTTTGTTGTTGCAAGTTTTACGTGGCTGCTACGGGCTTAGCAAGAACCGTTCTTACCTACGCATAAAAACCACAACGATATTTCATCAAGTTAGTGTTTTTTTATCCTTCTCAAGGACCAGGCGTAGCCACACTCGGTTCAACTAAAGTTGGAGAAACTGACACCCGCCAGCCAACTATGTGCAAAGCACGGCGGTAGAACCAGCCTCGCGTAAGCGTACGCGTAATGTCGGTCCGGGCTGCTTCATCCAACAATACCGCTGGACCAAAGTATGACATGCTGGTAAGCAGTATGACTTGTATTGCCCATAACTCACTTGTGTTCTACTCGTGCATATAACATCTACGCATAAACCTAGCTCGGATGCCACTGTTGGGGAACGTAGTAATTTCAAAAAAATTCCTACGCACACGCAAGATCATGGTGATGCATAGCAAAGAGCGGGGAGAGTGAGTCCACGTACCCTCGTAGACCGAAAGCGGAAGTGTTAGCACAACACGGTTGATGTAGTCGTACGTCTTCACGATTCGACCGATCCAAGTACCGAACATATGGCACCTCTGAGTTCAGCAGACGTTCAGCTCGATGTCGTCCCGCCAACTCCGATCCAGCAGAGCTTCACGGGAGAGTTCCATCAACACGACAGCATGATGACGGTGATGTTGTTGCTACCGACGTAGGGCTTCGCCTAAGCACCGCTATGATATGACCGAGGTGGAATATGGTGGAGGGGGGCCCCGCACACAGCTGGGAGAGATCAACAGATCAACTTGTTTGTCTATGGGGTGCCCCTTGCCTTAGTATATAAAGGAGGAGAGGAGGGGAGGGGCCGGCCCTCTCTATGGCGCGCCCTAGGGAGTCCTACTCCCACCGGGAGTAGGATTCCCACCCTTCGATGTAGTAGGAGTAGGAGTTAAGGAAAGGGAAAAGAGAAGAGAAGGAAGGCGGGGACGCACCCCCCCTAGCCCAATTCGGACTAGGCCTTGGGGGGGGCGCAGCCTCCCCTCTCTCTTTCCCCTAAAGCCCAATAAAGCCCATATACTCCCCGGTGAATTCCCGTAACTCTCCGGTACTCCGATAAATACCCGAATCACTCGGAACCTTTCCGATGTCCGAATATAGTCGTCCAATATATCGATCTTTACATCTTGACCATTTCGAGACTCCTCTTCATGTCTCTGATCTCATCCAGGACTCCGAACTACCTTCGGTACATCAAAACACATAACTCATAATATAAATCGTCACCGAACTTTAAGCGTGCGGACCCTACGGGTTCGAGAACTATGTAGACATGACCGAGACACGTCTCCGGTCAATAACCAATAGAGGAACCTGGATGCTCATATTGGTTCCCACATATTCTACGAAGATCTTTATCGGTCAAACTGCATAACAACATATGTTGTTCCCTTTGTCATCGGTATGTTACTTGCCCGAGATTCGATCATCGGTATCTCAATACCTAGTTCAATCTCGTTACCGGCAAGTCTCTTTACTCGTTATGTAATGCATCATCCCACAACTAACTCATTAGTCACATTGCTTTCAAGGCTTATAGTGATGTGCATTACCGAGAGGGCCCAGAGATACCTCTCCGACAATCGGAGTGACAAATCCTAATCTCGTAATACGCCAACTCAACAAGTACCTTCGGAGACACCTGTAGAGCACCTTTATAATCACCCAGTTACGTTGTGACGTTTGGTGGCACACATAGTGTTCCTCCGGTAAACGGGAGTTGCATAATCTCATGGTCATAGGAACATGTATAAGTCATGAAGAAAGCAATAGCAACATACTAAACGATCAAGTGCTAAGCTAACGGAATGGGTCAAGTCAATCACATCATTCTCCTAATGATGTGATCCCGTTAATCAAATGATAACTCATGTCCATGGCTAGGAAACTTAACCATCTTTGATTCAACGAGCTAGTCAAGTAGAGGCATACTAGTGACACTCTGTTTGTCTGTGTATTCACACATGTACTAAGTTTTCGGTTAATACAATGCTAGCATGAATAATAAACATGTATCATGATATAAGGAAATATAAATAACAACTTTATTATTGCCTCTAGGGCATATTTCCTTCAATACACAATCATAATCATAGGCTAGCTTCTAGGATTTAGTCTCTACGATCTCATGGTAGATCAACTCTTGTAATACTCATATCATCAAGATCAATCAAGTAGGAAGTAGGGTATTACCTCCGTCGAGAGGCCCCGAACCTGGGTAAACATCATGTCCCCCACCTCCTGTTACCATTAGCCTTAGACGCACAGTTCGGGACCCCCTACCCGAGATCCGCCGGTTTTGACACCGACATTGGTGCTTTCATTGAGGGTTCCGTTGTGTGATCGGCAAAAGGATCAATGGCTCGACTGCAGATCAATTGCGACATCGACTTCTTCGTCACCGGCTCGACTGGTCACCTTGGCTTAACCAAGGACTACGCCCTACCTCCGATCATTATGTTCAGATGAGGGCCTTCATCAACATCAACTTCGATCTCTATCATGATCATGTAGATTTTATCCTCGGAGCTCGGGGGCTCAACATCAACATTGCCCTCGGGCGACCGTGCTATTTTTCTGGACAGCGAACTTGTATCCGCCGCCACCGCCTCCTCGAGTGTCGTTTTAACGATTGCTTCAATGGATCGTGCGGAATTGAGTCTACAACAACCTTGGAAAATTTCATCGAGTTCCGATGGAGGAATCTCTGGCAATCTCTGATATACCGGAGCCCTGTCAAATCTGGACGGGAATCTGGACGAGTTTAGGGCATGTTTTCCAGAGCCCAGCTCGAAGGTCCTTTGGAAGATCCAACCGTTCATCTGCTGCAGAATTCCCATATCTACCACCTCTTGATCAACTTACTTCGGAGACCTCGGCATCACTAGTCGACCAGCTTCATCACATTAGCTGGACCACGGGCTTTGGCTCGGCAAGCCAACGTTTTCCACCATCGCCATGCCTTCGCTTCATCACCCATCAGGCAATGGGTGTGCGGATCGAGTCCCAATATTGGGAGTAACCTTTCTTCAGACCGCTACAACAAATAAACCAGGTGCTATTAATCCTAGCAATTTCTGCATGATTGGGTTTATTTTTCCCAAGGAATTATTACTCTGCTTTGTTCCATCATCTATACACAGGTCTATCAAATGGCGGCCGCATTAACAACGGTCGCGTGGTGGTTCAAACAGTTTCCGTACATAGTTCGGCGAACGCCGTATCCGAAACTCGGACCCGCCTGTAAATTCGGGCTTTGTCACGCCTTTACCACATCACGCCGACGCCCTGCATCGACATTGACCTCAACGCTCATGCCATATCTTCTTCATTATTTACTACACTTATATTAAATAAGTAGAAGAATTTTTTAATATACATTATTATCTTTATTGGTCATTACTTTTGGTTTGCACTATTTTATCTGTGCAGCCAATCGGCTCAGACTGAGTCGCACTGTCGCCTCCGTCAACCGAATTGTGTCGTCGCCTTGGCGCGACGACCTACTCCATTACCGCGGTTGGACTGGGGACTTCATCTTCTCGAAGCGCCGAACTCTCTGCTCGGCCACCTTGGGACCAGCCTAGGGGCTGGAACCTCGTCCCGCATCAAGATCGGACCGCGTCATCAATGCCGAACACATTAACTAGCTAAGTCGTTTTCATGCTCAGAAACTTTCAGTTTTAAATTTTGTTTGGTGCGACCAAGCACTATACTTTTTTGGCAAAAAGTTGTTTGTGAAAAATTCCATGTCATAACTTTGTTTGTGACACACAAATTCGAATACCTCGTTTACTTGGGGCCTTCCTTTATGAAGCCTTTCCTCGTGCATATGATTATACTTGTACGGCTTCGTTCCTTGTTCGTGTATTACGCCACAATGTGCACCATATTGACTTAAGTTGTTTCACAAGCTGGGTTGCCTTGCTCCTGTGCTTACCCCTACATTCCCGATTGTTCGGCTAGGGAGTAAAGGGAGCGCCTCTACGATTGTCACGACCGGGTCATCCGAGCTCAGACCACAGACTGGGTGAAGCCGAAAGCTAGCGCCCTTATTGTTTTCAATCATGATCAGCACACAACGGAACTCATGAGTACAAAAAATCTATTGCACAAGTCTCATAGTAACAATGAGCAACGGAAGAAAGGTATCGGTGGAGGTACTATTTTCTTCGAAGATGCTTCTTACACTTCATTAGTAATATAGCATAAGTTCCCTGAGCGCGCTTTGTCTGTTACAGCCTTATGGCCTGGTTGACTGGTTATCGGAAACACCGTCGATATTCTCGATAGGTGGAGTACATAACACTTTTCGTTCCTTCACCGAAGAGGGAGAAGCCGACGATCGGTTAAGATGCGTTCAAAGTTCGGGTGAACACACATGTGATATAAGTACTTCGGTACATACAATCACCATACATAAAATTCTTTCACCCAAGTCACTTGGGGGCTCTTAAAATTGATATGAGATGTTTTATAGTAAATGTGTTTCCTTCTTGGTCGTTGCAAAGGGCTGACCCGCGTGAAGTCTTGAGATCGGATGGGTCATGTTAAAGCACGACAAAAGCACAATTTTTTTTCCAATTTTCGGATTGGCACCGAACACTTGATCTTGTTCGGACGTCAAGTTTTTACTGACGTTTTTTGGTTTTCCAAAGCTTATGGCACTTTTAGACTATTTGTGTGTTTCCAGCACAAGTCTCGCGGTGCAACGCCGGACACCTTTAGGGATTCGGCAAAAACATTTGCCAGAGTGCCTCAAGCTCAGAGTTAGTTGCAGTGCCAGTGACAAACACCAGAGCCACTTCATCTGCACCAGCTACAGCTCCAGTGCAACCAGCTCCAGCAACAACTCCTCCATCTCCATCCACATCAACTGAAGTCTTCGTCCAAGGAGCCATCTCTACACCACCACCTGAAGACCAAGCCTGAGAGACGAAATAATACTATGCATTTTCTACGAACTTTTTGGTAACTTGTTGCCAAAGGGGGAGAAAAATGTATAGATCATAGGCTTTGAGAGAGAGAGAGTTTGCTTTCGTTCTCTCTTGTCTTTGTGGTTGAACTTTATTTGCTTTTCCTTGCTTGAGATACTACGTTATTGTCTGTGTGAAACAATGATGATCATGTGTTTGATCATATGCTATCTTAATGCTTGTTAGATGACAATATCTCATTTATCTTTATATGATCATTTGCTTTGCTTGGTGATGAGTGCATGTATTCAATCTTTATTATTTTGAGCGCTCCACCAAGATGTATGTGACATGGAAGAGTAACCCATGAGCCTAACTCCTTGTGCATTTGCAGTCCAAAGCAAATCTTAAACTATGCACAAATTTAGGGGGAGCTCTTGCTTATCACATACTTGCCAAAGCAACGATGTTTTTCAATCTTATTATCATTTGTCGAAGCTTTGATCTATCTGTTGTCATCAATTACCAAAAAGGGGGAGATTGAAAGTGCAACTATCCCTAGGTGGTTTTGGTAATTCCTAACAACATATAGCTCATTGAGCTAATACTATTCCAAGATAAACATTTCAGGAAAAGCTCAATGAATGGCATGGCATGGATGAGGAAAGTGGATCCCTCAAAATTCTATGGATAAAAGGATTGGCTCAAGCTCAAAAGCTCAAGACTCTACATTTTACATTTTAGTGATCCAAGATCACATTGAGTCTATAGGAAAAGCCAATACTATCAAGGAGGGACGAGGTGTTGCTTAATGAGTTTCTTGCTTCAAGTGCTTAGTTATATGCTCCAAAAACCCTCAACTACTTTCTCATATCCTCATATGACCTAAACCTAAATTCAAACTCGGCCCCACCGATTCTTTCTATCCGGCGCCACCGAGTTCAGATATCATAGCCACTGCCACAAACCCTAGGCAATTCGTCTCATCGATAGGGATCTCGGTCTCACCGAGATGGGATTGTAATCTCTTTGTTTACCTTCGTAACGTTTCGGTCTAACCGAAGTGAGCGATCGGTCCCACCGAGATTGCAATGTAAACTCTCTGTTTCCCTGTCATAACATTTCGGTCCCACCGAAAAGAGAGAATCGGTCCCACCGAGTTTACCTGACCAACTCTCTGGTTAGCTTATTACCAAAATTGGTCTCATCGAGTTTGTGTAATCGGTCTCACCGAGATTACATTATGCCCTAACCCTAGCCACATCGGTCCTACTGAGTTGCATGTCGGTCCCACCGAAATCACTAACGGTAACTAGGTTTACTAAATCGGTCCGACCGAGTTTGTTGATTCGGTCCCACCGAGATTGGTAAATTGTGTGTAATGGTTAGATTTTGTGTGGAGGCTATATATACCCCTCCACCTCCTCTTCATTCATGGAGAGAGCCATCAGAACAAACCTACACTTCCAACTTACCATTTCTGAGAGAGAACCACATACTCATGAGTTGAGGCCAAGATATTCCATTCCTACCATATGAATCTTGATCTCTAGCCTTCCCCAAGTTGCTTTCCACTCAAATCTTCTTTCCACCAAATCCAAATCCTGTGAGAGAGAGTTGAGTGTTGGGGAGACTATGATTTGAAGCACAAGAGCAAGGAGTTCATCATCAACACACCATTTTTTACTTCTTGGAGAGTGGTGTCTCCTAGATTGGCTAGGTGTCACTTGGGAGCCTCCGACAAGATTGTGGAGTTGAACCAAGGAGTTTGTAAGGGCAAGGAGATTGCCTACTTCGTGAAGATCTACCGCTAGTGAGGCAAGTCCTTCGTGGGCGACGACCATGGTGGGATAGACAAGGTTGCTTCTTCATGGACCCTTCGTGGGTGGAGCCCTCCGTGGACTCGCGCAACCGTTACCCTTCGTGGGTTGAAGTATCCATCAACGTGGATGTACGATAGCACCACCTATCGGAACCACGGCTCAAAAATCACCGTGTCTCCAAATTGCGTTTGAAATCTCCAAACCCTTCCCTTTACATTCTTGCGAGTTGCATGCTTTACTTTCCACTGCTCATATACTCTTTGCATGCTTGCTTGAATTGTGTGAAGATTGCTTGACTTGTGCTAAGATAGCTAAAATCTGCCAAAGACTAAAATTGGGAAAAGGTTAAGTTTTTAATTGGTCAAGTAGTCTAATCACCCCCCTTTAGACATACTTCAAGATCCTACAAGTGGTATCAGAGCTTTGGTCTCCATTTGCTTTGATTTCCATAGCTTTTTGTGGTCATAGCCTTGGTTTCACAACCTAGGAGAGTATGGCGTCTAGCGAGGGAAATTATCGCCGTAGATGTCCTTACTTTGATGGCACTAATTTTGCGAGTTGGAAGCATAAGGTGAAAATGCATTCTCGGACATAACCTCGCCGTTTGGGCTATTGTGTGTATTGGCTTGCAAGGTGAATTCTTTGATGGGAGAGAACCAAACCGTGAAGCTAGCGCGGAAGAGTTGAAGATGCTGCAATACAACGCTCAAGCTTGTGTTACCCTCTTCAACGGATTGTGCCCCGAAGAATTCAACAAAATCAGCCGTCTTGAGAATGCGAAGGAAATTTGGGATACTTTGATTGATACGCATGAAGGTACCTACTCTGTCAAGGAATCCAAATTGGATGTGCTCCAAAGTCAACTTGACAAGTTCAAAATGAAGGATGGTGAAGGTGTCGCCAAAATGTACTCTAGGTCTTAGGAAGTGAAGAAATGACCGACAAATTCATCATCAAGAAGATCCTAAGAGCATTGGATGGAAAATATGATACCGTGTGCACATTGATCCAAATGATGCCCAATTACAAGAATCTCAAGCCAACGGAGGTCATTGGAAGAATTGTTGCTCATTAGATGTCACTCAAGGATAAGGAGGAACTTCACAAAAAGTCAAGTGGTCCTTACAAAGCCTCATGTGAAGCCCCTACATCATCAAGTGAGAAACCAACCTTCAATGAAGAAAATTGAGCTTAATGGTGAAGAACTTCAACAAATTCTACAAGAGTAGAAGCAAAGAGAGAAGCTCCAAATCAAGGTCCTACAATGACAAAAGATCTTCTAGTCGAGAGCGCAATTGCTACAATTGTGGGAGGTCCGGACACTATTCCAATGAGTGTATGGCACCCTACAAAAGAAGAGAAGATTCTCCCAAGAGAAGAAGTAGAAGAGAAGAATCACCGCCAAGAGAGAGAAGGAGTAGAGATGATCGTTATGAACGAAGAACATCCCGGAGAAGCAAGGATTCGGAAAGGAAGGACAAGTCATCAAAGAGCTACACAAAACGAAGACATCAAGCTCATGTTGGTGAATGGGTATCCGGTTCCGACTCTGAACATCACTCCGAGAGAAGCTATCACTCCGACTCCGAACATACTCAAGATGAAGGTGTTGCCGGTCTAGCACTTGTGTCAACCAACTCCTACGACATATTTGATTCACCAAATGAAGGAATTGGAAGATGCTTCATGGCTAAAGGCCCTAAGGTAACACACCCCGAGTATGTTGATTTCAATAGTGATGAAGATGACTTGCTAGGTGATGATGATTTACTTATTGACAACTCTAGTAATGAATACTATGATGAACCGTCAATTAATCATGCTAAACAAGATAAAACGAATGACGATGATAAGGAGAAAATTGAGCTTCTAACTAAAGAACTAAACACTCTTAAGTTAGCTCATGAAACTATCTTAGGGGATCATCGAGAACTTTTGAGGACTCATGAGAAGTTATGCTTTGAAAAGCTCTATCTTCAGCAAGAGCATGAGTTCTTAAAAGCAATCAATGATGATCTTCTCAAGAAAAGTTCTTCTTACATTGCCAAGCGTTTACTCTTATCTACTTACATGCCTCAAGTCAAGTCTAGTAACAAAAACAAGAAGGATTCTTCCTCCAGTAGTAACAACAATCATGCTAAATCCAATATTGTTGCTTCTAGTAGTTCTCTTGATTCCACTAATGATTCTCTTAGCCAAGTTACACTTGAGCAAGAAAATAGCTTATTGAAGGGAATTATAGAGAAAGGTGTTTACAAGAGCCTTGTCGGGAGTAAGAAATTCGAGGAAATTGTACGCCAGCAAGGAAGGCACCGGAAGAACCAAGGTGTTGGTTTTGAACGAAAGTTCAATGCCAATGGAGTTGAGTGGGAATAAGATCAATACCCCAAGACGAAGTTTGTTCCTCAACAAGAGAAGTATGATCCTACTTCCTTCAAGGGGACACAAGCTCAAGATGATCTTCCACCACAAGACCACAAGCAAAAAGGCAAGGACAAGCTTCAAGAGGAGATTGATGCATTTGAACAAGCTCCTAAGTCCTTGGTCAAGTGGGTTCCCAAGACTACGTCAAGTTCTACTTCATCAAGCACGACTACAACTCCAAGGATTCCCATCAAGATGATATTGATCCCGAAGAAGAAGAACTAGAAAGTTCTTGAGGGTGACTCCGCCAACATACTTCACTCATATCATTATGGCAAGGACAAGTGCAATCAACTTTCACATCTTGCACTAGTTCAAGGAGTCACAAACCCTCATGTTGGTAAGGCAAGGGACAAGGTAACATAATGCTTTCATGGACATCATCTTGTGTGTGCATCACTCTATGTCTATGGATATACTTGTTTGTTCCTTGTGGGACTAACCCGTGTAGGTATTGAAAGTGCAACTCACTCCAAAGGATTGCTCCAAATGATCTTCATCAACATTGAGCATCCACATCTTCAACACCTACATGAAGTCATCATCGACAAGACCCAAGGTTAGTTCATCCCTCTAAGGGGGGATCTCACATCTAGGGGGAGCTTAACTCTAATAATTGAGTCAAAGCAACTCTAATGATGTGAACACATCAATGCATTATGTAAAAGTGGTAACCCCACTTGAGCTTAAACAATGAGTATGACCTATGATCAAATGTTCTCATTTGACTCCTAAGTCAATATACTCTTATATAGACGACCTAGTCATCGCCAATTGTTTGATAGATGCTAGAATTGGTTGTGCATGCTCTGCCACATATTTCATTTGCCATTTTATTGTGTGAGCATGTTGGTTACATATTTAACTCATTCGAGGACATCCACTTGTTGCTTTTATTGATTGGCTTCTTTTTCTTTTACCAAGTGGATGAACAAGAATGCCTAAGAACCTTCTCTAGCTATCTATGCTTTTCTTGTCTCAAACTCTATTCATGCTACATCATAAAATTTAATCAACTCAGATTTGAACCACTCTGGTTGAGGAGCACTCGAAGTCCCCGATTCGTCATAGACTTAAACTTACAAACTTCTTTGTGCGTTTCGGTCTGACCGATTCTTCCATTTCGGTCATACCGAGATCACTAAGTAGATCTAGGTTTTCAATCTCGGTGCAACCGATTTGAACTTTTCGGTCTCACCGAGTTGTTGTAACTGTCAACAGTTATGCATCTCGGTGCCACAGAGTTGTTCCACTCGGTCACACCGACAGGGTCGGGCTATATATACACACGGGCAAAAATTTGGAAACTTTCTCCAAACCCCTTCGCCCGCGCATAGCTCGCTCTGCCTCCAAGGTCTCCGGATCGTCGACTTCGTTGCCAGCCGCCTCCAGTCTCTGCTCTCCGCCGCTGTCAACGGAATTCAACCCCACCGTTGCCGCCGTTGCGTGTTCCTCGCAAACTAGGGTATGGACTCGATCACAGTGCTATCCCCGTCCAATTCCTAGCATAGACTGAAACAATTCTATCCAGTCAAAACAATCCTTAGATTAGATGTGAATTGAAAATGTAGGGTTAGGTTTCCACCGAAACCATCTCGGACCCACCGAGTTGAAAAACTCGGTTCCACCGATTCGGCTAAGGCCATTGCACAAGTGATTCTCGGTGTGACCGAGAATTGCAAATCGGTGTGACCGAGTTTAGAACTCTGTGAAACCCTAGCAGTCTCGGTGCCACCGAACTGTGACTCTGTCTGACCGAGTTCACTAGTTTAGGTTCCAAAAGCTGCTTCAGTAACACCGAGTTTGCAAATCGGTTGATCCGAAATGCTTCCTTTGGAAAACTAAAACTAAGTTTTTGAATCATTCTTTTGCAAAAACCTCTGCATTTTGTGATGCTCATCCATTATATCTCATCTACATCTATTCACAGGGTCAGCAGTCAGTGTTTGCGGCATGTCAGACCAAAGTGACAGCCAGAACAGGGAAGAGGAGAAGATTCACATGAGTGAGGGCACTAGTCCCTCTAGCACCTCAGGTGAGGGCAGCAGGAGCACCCCAAGCAACTTGCCTAAATCTGCCACTAGGGCCAGAAGGAAGAGAACCTCAGACTCTGAGGATGAAGACTATGTGGCAGAAGAGGATGAGGTCACTTCCAAGAAGATAGTGCTCAAGAAGGAATATGGCTCAGCTGCAGCCACCAAGCCAGGACTAAACAGGAAGGTCCCTGCCAAGAGGACACCTATGCTCAAAGTCAGAGCTTCAACTCAAGAAGCTGAGAAATCTGATCCCAAAGAGGCTGCTGCAGAAGGGAAGAAGAGGAAGGAAAGGGTCAAAAAGACCATGGCCAGAGTTTTTGGATAGCCTTCCATGATGGAAGAGGAAGAGGAAGAAGAAGCTGCTGCTCCAGCACCCAAGGCACAAAAGCTTATGGGTGATGCTATAAGGTCAGGGGTTGCATCATCAAAGCCCAAAGAAGCACCCAAAGCTGCCTCCAAGGCCAAGTCTGCACCTAAGAGGAATACCAGGAGCATACCAGCTGCTGAGAAGAACAAGGCCTGAGTGCCTGAAGTTGCTGAAGAAGAAGAAGATGAAGGACAAGTTCTGAGGAAGCTGAAACCTAAGATTCCAGACCACAATGATGCTCATCCAGTGGCAGAGAAAATGAAGCTGAGGAAGGATGCATGGCTTAGACAGTGGAGATTGTCTGATCCTTATGCAATCAGAAGGAGGACTGCTGTTGACTACAGGTTCCACACTAAGGAACAACAGGATTTCTATGAGATTGTGTTGTTGGACAAGAAGCCCATAGTTTGTGACATGAGGTGGGTGGACTGGAAATACATGAAGGCAAATGAGGATCACTACCCAGGAGTGTTTAATAGCTTTAAGGCTTGTGGAGTAGATGACTTTGTTGGACAGAAGTTCACAAAGTGGAATGATGAACTCATAATGCAATTCTACTCCACAACTCACTTTTATCCTGATTTTAGAATAGTCTGGATGTCTGAAGGTACAAGATACCAATCCACAATTGAAGAATGGGCCAAACTGATCAATGCACCAGAGGAGAGTGAAGATGACTTGGATGTCTATGCCAAGAAGAAGAAGGATCACAACTCTATGTCACACATGTAAAAGGAGATACCAGACAAAGCTCTTGAGACTTTCAAGTTTGGGTCTGTCCATTTCCTTCTGTCAGGGCTGCCAACGATCAACTGGATCCTAAGGCACACGCTCTTGCCCAAGTCAGGTGACCACAACATGATCAGAGGGCATGCAATAAACTTGCTACACATATTTGATGTGCCTCAGAAGTTCAAGGTCATGAGCCTCATAGTTGAGACCATCAAGAGGACAGCCGTAGACCAGAAGAGAAGCTGTGGGTATGCCCCATAGATCCAGGAGCTGATCAACTCTAAGATGGGCACAGCGACATACTTGTTGGATAAGGAACACTTTGCTATCTATCCAGACTTTGAGGACAACCAAGTAGTCATGAATGAAAATGAACCATCTTCAGTGCAAGCACAAGAGAAGAAGGAGAAGGCAAAGAAGGAGAAGGTTGCCAAGATGCCAACTTTAGAGGAGGCATCTGAGTACTTTTTGAAGAGCAAGCAGGACCAGCTTGGTTACTTAATAGCATCAACTCTGAGGATTGAGAAGGGGTTGGCCACCCTAACTCAAAACCAGGAGAGCCTGGAAAGAATCATGGAACAAAAATTCTATGACCTAGATGTGAAAGTAACTGAGGTCCAGTCTGTTGTGGAGCAGCTTCAGGATGATATGCAGGAGAGGAAGGGCAAGACAACCACTGATGCATTTGCCAGAGTGCCTCGAGCTTAGAGATCAGTTGCAGTGCCAGTGACAGACACCAGAGCCACTTCATCTGCACCAGCTACAGCTCCAGTGCAACCAGCTCCAGCAACAACTCCTCCATCTCCATCCACATCAACTGAAGTCTTAGTCCAAGGAGCCATCTCTACACCACCACCTGAAGACCAAGCCTGAGAGATGAAATAGTACTATTTCTATGAACTTTTTGGTAACTTGTTGCCAAAGGGGGAGAAAAATGTATAGATCATAGGCTTTGAGAGAGAGAGTTTGCTTTTGTTCTCTCTTGTCTTTGTGGTTGAACTTTATTTGCTTTTGCTTGCTTGAGATACTATGTTATTGTCTGTGTGATACAATGATGATCATGTGTTTGATCATATGCTATCTTAATGCTTGTTAGATGACAATATCTCATTTATCTTTATATGATCATTCACTATGCTTGGTGATGATTGCATGTATTCAATCTTTATTATTTTGAGCGCTCCACCAAGATGTATGTGACATGGAAGAGTAACCCATGAGCCTAACTCCTTGTGCATTTGCAGTCCAAAGCAAATCTTAAACTATGCACAAATTTAGGGGGGGGGGCTCTTGCTTATCACATACTTCTCAAAGCGATGATGGTTTTCAATCTTATTATCATTTGTTAAAGCTTTGATCTATATGTTGTCATCAATTACCAAAAAGGGGGAGATTGAAAGTGAAACTATCCCTAGGTGGTTTTGGTAATTCCTAACAACATATATCTCATTGAGCTAATACTATTCCAAGACAAACATTTCACGAAAAGCTCAATGAATGGCATGGCATGGATGAGGAAAGTAGATCCCTCAAAATTCTAAGGATAAAAGGATTGGCTCAAGCTCAAAATCTCAAGACTCTACATTTTACATTTTAGTGATCCAAGATCACATTGAGTCTATAGGAAAAGCCAATACTATCAAGGAGGGATGAGGTGTTGCTTAATGAGTTTCTTGCTTCAAGTGCTTAGTGATATGCTCCAAAAACCCTCAACTACTTTATCATATCATCATATGACCTAAACCTAAAGTCAAACTCGGCCCTACCGATTCTTCCTATCCGGCGCCACCGAGTTCGGATGTCATAGCCACTGCCACAAACCCTAGGCAATTCGGTCTCACCGATAGGGATCTCGGTCTCACCGAGATGGGATTGTAATCTCTTTGTTTCCCTTCGTAACATTTCGGTCTAACTGAAGTGAGCGATCGGTCTCACCGAGATTGCAATGTAAACTCTCTGTTTCCCTTTCGTAACATTTCGGTCCCACCGAAAAGAGCGAATCGGTCCCACCGAGTTTATCTGACCAACTCTCTGGTTAGCTTATTACCAAAATCGGTCTCACCGACTTTGTGTAATCGGTCTCACCGAGATTACGTTATGCCCTAACCCTAACTACATCGGTCCTACCGAGTTGCATGTCGGTCCCACCGAAATCACTAATGGTCACTAGGTTTACTAAATCGGTCCGACCGAGTTTGTTGATTCGGTCCCACCAAGATTGGTAAATTGTGTGTAACGGTTATATTTTTTGTGGAGGCTATATATACCCCTCCACCTCCTCTTCATTCATGGAGAGAGCCATCAGAACAAACCTACACTTCCAACTTACCATTTCTGAGAGAGAACCACCTACTCATGTGTTGAGGCCAAGATATTCCATTCCTACCATATGAATCTTGATCTCTAGCCTTCCCCAAGTTGCTTTCCACTCAAATATTCTTTCCACCAAATCCAAATCCTGTGAGAGAGAGTTGAGTGTTGGGGAGACTATCATTTGAAGCACAAGAGCAAGGAGTTCATCATCAACACACCATTTGTTACTTCTTGGAGAGTGGTGTCTCCTAGATTGGCTAGGTGTCACTTGGGAGACTCCGACAAGATTGTGGAGTTGAACCAAGGAGTTTGTAAGGGCAAGGAGATCGCCTACTTCATGAAGATCTACCGCTAGTGAGACAAGTCCTTCGTGGGCGATGACCATGGTGGGATAGACAAGGTTGCTTCTTCGTGGACCCTTCGTGGGTGGAGCCCTCCGTGGACTCGCGCAACCGTTACCCTTTGTGGGTTGAAGTATCCATCAACGTGGATGTACAATAGCACCACCTATCAGAACCACGGCTCAAAAATCACCATGTCTCCAAATTGCTTTTGAAATCTCCAAACCATTCCCTTTACTTTCTTGCAAGTTGCATGCTTACTTTCCGCTGCTCATATACTCTTTGCATGCTTGCTTGAATTGTGTGAAGATTGCTTGACTTGTGCTAAGATAGCTAAAATCTGCCAAAGACTAAAATTGGGAAAATGTTAAGTTTTTAATTGGTCAAGTAGTCTAATCACCCCCTAGACATACTTCAAGATCCTACAACCTTTGTTTATAAAACCGTATGGCCGAATTGCCTTGTTTGTCGTGAATCTTTGCCCTTATAACGGTTTTATAAAGTAGGAAAACACTCCTCGGCTACTGGCCAAAGAGGTTGAAGACGATGGTTGGTCAACAAAGTTTTGTACAATGCGGATCCGAGCATTAATGATGTAAAGTACTTGGATACATAGAGTCATTACACATAATTTGTGATTATACTATGGATATCAATCCTTAATTCGGCCACTCATGCCCGCATCAAGGCTCGAGTGCTATTGGGCTTCATGCTCATTATTTATAAATATTAAAGGGGCACATCGATCCCCTGATCTGGTGTTGCCACCGACCAGTGGCTCGGGGGCTACTGCATTGCCTATTCAATGCAGAAAGTTCAAAGTGCTCAGTGTTTGGCTTGACCGAACTATGCGCAAACGCGTCTTCGGACAACAATAGGTACCATATGGACCTATCTAGCGTCAAGCTAATATATTGCGGCAACTTCTCAAGACCCTCTCTCAAGGGCCCGTTCGCCGATCACTATTTATCTCTAATATATTACACTGCATATTTATTCCTATGTATGCTACCGAGCTAGGAGTTGATCCTCAGGACGATTTCGCGCATCGACCTGAGTCTCAGGAGCTACTAGGAACAGCGGTTTCATGTTTTCCTTCACGTGCATCTCGGGTTTTAGACTGATACACACCTTGAGAGCTACTGGATATACACATACTGGCTATATACCTCGGTAGAGAATAAATTGCACCAGTTAAAAATATTCACAAAAAATCAGCCCGCAGTCGGGGTGGTGCACCACCTTGGAAGCAGTCCGGCATAAAGCTCGGGCGCTAGTGGCTGGCTCCATAGAGGGCATTTCCGGAATTAAGCACGGCTAAACTCCTTCAACTTTTTTAGAACCAAGATGATCTATGACATCTCGGATACAGTCCGGCGTTGGAGCTTGGACATAGTCCGGCGTTGGAGCTCGGATACATTCCAGCGTTGGAGCTTGGAAGCAGTCCGACATTGGTGCTCGGCTGCAAAAGATACCTCGAATGCAGTCCGGCGTTGGAGCTCGGACGCAAGAGGACACTGTCGCCTGGGAACAACTTCAAACCCGAGGTGTGGCATAAAAATAACAAGGCATTGATAAAGGCCGGAAACTTAAAGGGGATCCTTGGATACCTGACGTGTACACTCTTCGGATGCACTTCGGTGATCCTCAAGATCGAAGATGAGAAGATTTGTTGAACCAGTTTTCAAGACCGATGACCGAAGATGAAGAATAGTTTGGAAGAATCGAGGAGCGTCCCCAACTTGAAGACTGGTTCAGGGGACTACTAACGGTGTCCTGGAGTAGGGGGTACTCACCACGTTGTCTCCCGATCATTTAGATTGGGTAGAGGACCCCCGTGGCCGTATACTCATGGGCCAGTTCGGACACCTGCCGCATACAAGGAAGATTCCACAAGACTTGGTGATCAAGATAAGGACTCCTCCCCACCAGTGTATTCGGCTAGGACTCTTGTTATCCTAGGGCTCTGGTGCATTATATAAACCGAGGCCAGGCTAGTCGATAGATCATATACACAATCATAATCATAGGCTAGCTTCTATGGTTTAGCCTCTACGATCACGTGGTAGATCAACTCTTGTAATACTCATATCATCAAGATCAATCAAGTAGGAAGTAGAGTATTACCTCCATCGAGAGGGCCCGAACCTGGGTAAACATCGTGTCCCCCGCCTCCTGTTACCATTAGCCTTAGACGCACAGTTCGGGACCCCCTACCCGAGATACGCTGGTTTTGACACCGACAATAGTTATCACGTCCGGGACAAGTAGACCGACTCCTGCCAGCATCTACTACTATTACTCCACACATCGACCGCTATCCAACATGCATCTAGAGTATTAAGTTCATGAAGAACAGAGTAACGCATTAAGAAAGATGACATGATGTAAAGGGATAAACTCATGCAATACGATATAAACCCCATCTTTTTATCCTCGATGGCAACAATACAATACGTGCCTTGCTGCCCCTGCTGTCACTGGGAAAGGACACCGCAAGATTGAACCCAAAACTAAGCACTTCTCCCATTGCAAGAAAGATCAATCTAGTAGGCCAAACCAAACTGATAATTCGAAGAGACTTGCAAAGATAACTTAATCACACATAAAAGAATTCAGAGGAGATTTCAAATATTTCTCATAGATAAACTTGATCATAAACCCACAATTCATCGGATCTCGACAAACACACCGCAAAAAGAGTTGCATCAAATAGATCTCCAAGAAAATCAAGGAGAACTTTTTATTGAGATTCAAAGAGAGAGAAGAAGCCATCTAGCTAATAACTATGGACCCGAAGGTATGTGGTAAACTACTAACAACTCATCAGAGAGGCCTTGGAGATGATGTAGATGCCCTTTGTGACTGATTCCCCCTCCGGTGGAGCGCCGACGAAGGCTCCAAGATGGGATCTCGCGGATACAGAAGGTTACAACGGTGGAAATAGTTTTTCGTGGTCCTCTTGATGTTTTCGGGGTACATGGGTATATGTAGGAGGAAGAAGTAGGTCGGTGGACGCTCGAGGGGCCCATGAGGGTGGGGGGCACGCCCACCTGTAGGGGGCGCGCCAGGTACCCTTGTGGCCGCCTCGCTTGTTTCTTGACTTCCACTCCAAGTCTTCTGGATCACGTTTGTTCCAAAAAGATCGCTCCCGAAGGTTTCATTCTGTTTGGACTCCGGTTGATATTCCTTTTCTTCGAAACACTGAAATAGGAAAAAAACAGCAATTCGGGCCGGGCCTCCGGTTAGTAGGTTAGTCCCAAAAATGATATAAAAGCGTAAAGTAAAGCCTATAAACATCCAAAACGGGTAATATAATAGCATGGAACAATCAAAAATTATAGATACGTTGGACACGTATCAGAGACCTTTGGTCCCGGTTGGTGGCACTAACCGGGACTAAAGGGGGTATTGGTCCCGGTTGGTGCCACGAACCGGGACTAAAGCCTTTGTTATATAAGCCATCACTTGTGAAAATTTCTTTTCAGTTCTTCGATCCCTCCGACAACACCGCCAGGCTTCCCGAGCTCGCCCCGTCGCTGCCGTCGCCTCCCTCTGCCCCTCAATGCCGCCGCCCCCTGCCCCGACCACGCTGCCGTGTGTATATCTGATTATATGTCCTTTTTCAGATTTTTTGTTCATATATATGATGATTTGTTTTTTGCATTTTTATAAAAATGTATATATGTATGTATGTTCTCTGTATATGTATGTTCATGTATGCAAAAGATAGATTTTTAGAAAAGTTTTATCTATGTATGTTCTCTGATTTAGTGCATTTTAGGTTAGTTTCATTTTTATAAAAGTTATATATATTTAGGAAGAAGGAAGAGAAGGAAGAAGGAAGAAGAAGAAAAACTTTTATATATGGAAAAGTTACATTTTAGAAAAGTTTTATCTAGGAAGAAGGAAGAAGGAAGAAGAAGAAAAAGAAGGAGAAGAAAAAGGAGAATAATAAGAAGAGGAAGAAGGAGAAGAAGAAGGAGAAGAAGAGGACAGGAAGAAGAGGAGAAATAAATAAGAATAGGAAAAAAAGAGGAGGAGAAGAAAGGAATAGAAGAAAAGAAGCTCTATTTTTTTTTCTTCACCTCTATTCCTTTCTTCTTCTCCTTTTTTTTTCTTTATCGGGTATGTCGTTGTTGATATACCACCTCCCCGATAACTTCGACATGAGGGGAGGGGGGTCGATATACCCCCTCCCCGATAACTTTGACATGAGGAGGAATAGGGGTCGAGGGTTTGAGGGTCGTCGAGGGTTTGAGGGTTCAAGGGTTGAGGGGTCGAGGGTTAGACTTTTTAATGTTCATAGAATTTTTTTGGTGATATTATTGTCGAATATGCAAACGTTTGTATATTCATATGTAAATAATTGTCATTTTTTGTAGTAGATGATGATGATGGTATATGAAAAATTGGTCAATTTTTTCTGTTGTAATTTTGTTCGATGAATGTTTTCTATTAAAAGTCGTATTAAGTTTCTTCGATGAATGTTTCATGGGAGAGAGGGAGTAAAAACTCATCAGACATGAGGGGGGAGGAGTCCCCCTCCGGTTCCTAACTCTCTCGGGAATTCAACATATATTCAACATGAGGGGGGGGGGGGTCGATACCCCCTCCTTGATAACTTCGACATGAGGGGGGTCGATATACCCCCTCCCCGATAACATTTTTTTCCATGTATGTATGTCGTCATCATCAATATACCCCCTCCTTTACCAAGTTAAAAGAGCGTTGTCGTCGAGGCCACCCCGAACCCTTTAAGCGTTCCCGAGGCCACCCCAAACCCTAGAGAAGCGTCGAGGCTATTAATTAATATAATTCCTTGTTGTGAATAGCTATAGCTAGGTCTACGTTTGCCACTAATATATCCATATGTCATGTTTGTATAATAATTGTCATGTTGTAATATTTGCAGAAACTATGGAGCACGACCGAGACGAGGAAGCAGAACAGGTGTTGGGGGACATAATCGCAGCCGGAGTTGATGTCATGTCATATCTCAACGAATGGTATGGAAGGAGAGGGTGAATAACCAGGCTACAGTTATCGAACAACGGAGGAGGAAGGACATGATTATGATGGCTCCGGTGACCGAATTCCGGTGCAAGAAGGAGGCCGTGATGACGTCTCCGGTGACCGAACAGAGTCCGGTCAGGTATATATATTAATTAAGCCTATGCTGACTAGCTAATTGATGCATTCATTGTTTTCATATCTACACATATTAACTCTCGTCTTTCTTCTTATTTCTAGCCCTCCAGATCAAGCACAACTTTGGTAAAGAGACGAGGCCCAAAGAAAAAGTGGCGCTCAGATGAAAGGTTCACGATCACAGCAATCACGCGCGATGGCCAACCGATTGAACCCCTCTGGACCAAGGAGGCATTTATTGCTCAGTGCGGGGTTCTTGTTAGGGACATGATCTCGATCAGCATCGAGCTATGAAATCAGCCTAAGGATAAAAAGCTTCAAGTTTCTTTTGTCGAAGATAGACAGAAAGATGATCTTTGGAAAGCGCTGAAGGTAAATTTCACCCTACCGGAAGAGGAGGATCCAGAAAATCCAGTTAAGGAGCCAAAGATCAAGTCCTTTGCGTTCAAGAAGATGGCAGATCTATTCAGGAGGTGGAAGAATGAGCTGAAAGCAAAGTTTGTCGACAAAAACAAGACACCAGAATTCATCGGCCGATTTGAGAAGCTCAGAGATCAATGGGACGCATTTGTGGCCAAAAAGACATCGGAGAGGAGTAAGAAGATGTCAGCCATAAACAAGATAACTGCTGCGAAGAAGGAGCATCGCCATCGCACGGGGTCAGGTGGCTACCTCAAAGCCCGACCGTTGTGGGCTAAGGCTGAGAACGACCTGCTTGATAAAGGGGTCGGACCAGAGACATTGAACTGGCCAAACCGTTGCCGGACTCGGTTCTTCGGGGTTGGCGGAACCTTGGACCCTGTAATAGGGAAGTGCGTTTGGACAAGGGAGCAACTGCGAATACCCCTCACGAAGCTTCAGCACTATATTAATGCAGCACAGGTAGGGACTTTCATTCCAGACAGAGAGACGGACGAGCTCATAATGGCCCTCGGGAATCCTGAGCAACCTGGACGGACACGAGGCACGCCAGGCTCCGTTCCATGGAAGGCTGGGTTTCTGGACGCAGGTGGTTACAAATGCCAAGAGAGGAGGAGGAAGGTGGAGCAGAGCGAACTGCAGGAGTTGCACGCAAGGGTACAGAAGCTAGAGGAGTGATATGCAGTTTGAAGCAAGCGACCTGCCGAAGCTACCCCCTGATATGTCTCCAACGTATCTATAATTTTTGATTGTTCCATGCTTTTATATTACCCGTTTTGGATGTTTATGGGCTTTAGTTTACACTTTTATATCAATTTTGGGACTAACCTACTAACCGGAGGCCCAACCCGTATTGCTGTTTTTTGCCTATTTCAGTATTTCAAAGAAAAGGAATATCAAACGGAGTCAAAACGGAATGAAACCTTCGGGGGCGTGATTTTTGGAATGAACGTGATCCAGAGGACTTGGAGTGCAAGTCAAGAAGCAATCGAGGAGGCCACGAGAGTGGAGGGCGTGTCCCATCCTACTGGGCGCGCCCCCCTATCTCGTGGGCCCCTCGGGTGTCCACCGACGTACTTCTTCCTCCTATATATACCCACGTACCCCGAAAACATCACATGAGACGACGAAAACCTATTTCCACCACCATAACCTTCTGTATCCGCGAGATCCCATCTTGGAGCCTTCACCGGCGCTTCGCCGGAGGGGGAATCGACCATGCAGGGCTTCTACATCAACACCATAGCCTCTCTGATGAGTTGTGAGTAGTTTACCACAGACCTTAAGGTCCATAGTTATTAGCTAGATGGCTTCTTCTCTCTCTTTGAATCTCAATACAAAGTTCTCCTTGATCTTCTTGGAGATCTATTTGATGTAACTCTTTTTGCAGTGTGTTTGTCGAGATCTGATGAATTGTGGGTTTATGATCAAGTTTATCTATGAGAAATATTTGCATCTCCTCTGAATTATTTTATGTGTGATTAAGTTATCTTTGCAAGTCTCTTCGAATTATCAGTTTGGTTTGGCCTACTAGATTGATCTTTCTTGCAATGGGAGAAGTGCTTAGCTTTGGGTTCAATCTTGTGGTGTCCTTTCCCAGTGACAGCAGGGGCAGCAAGGCACGCATTGTATTGTTGCCATCGAGGATAAAAATACGGGGTTTATATCACATTGCATGAGTTTATCCCTCTACATCATGTCAACTTTCTTAATGCGCTACTCTATTCTTTATGAACTTAATACTCTAGATGCATGCTGGATAGCGGTCGATGTGTAGAGTAATAGTAGTAGATGAAGGTAGGAGTCGGTCTACTTGTCACGGACGTGATGCCTATATACATGATCATGCCTATATAATCTCATAATTATTCTCTTTTCTATCAATTGCTCGACAGTAATTTGTTCACCCACCGTAATACTTATGCTATCTTGAGAGAAGCCACTAGTGAAACCTATGCCCCCCGGGTCTATCTCTTATCATATAAGCTTGCTATTTACTTTTATTTACATCTTTACTTTTCCAATCTATATCATAAAAACACCAAAAATATTTATCATATTATCTCTATCAGATCTCACTTTCGCAAGTGGCTATGAAGGGATTGACAACCCCTTTATTGTGTTGGTTGCAAGTTCCTCTTTGTTTGTGTAGGTGCATGGGAATTTTGAGGAGCCTCCTACTGGATTGATACCTTAGTTCTCAAAAACCGAGGAAAATACTTACGCTACTATTGCTGCATCACCCTTTCCTCTTCAAGGAAAACCAACACAAGCTCAAGACGTAGCAAGAAGGATTTCTGGAGCCATTGTCGGGGATGTCTTCGCTCTAGTCAAGACATACCAAGTACCCATCACAAACTCATCTCCCTCACATTTACATTATTTGCCATTTGGCTCTCGTTTTCCTCTCCCCCACTTCACCCTTGCCGTTTTATTCGCCCTCTCTTTCCCAATCTCCTCTCTCTTTTGCTTGTTTTTCTGTTTGCTTGTGTGTTGGATTACTTGTCGCGATGGCGCAAGATAATACCAAATTGTGTGATTTCTCCAATACCAATAATAATGATTTCCTTAGTACTCCGATTACTCCTCTTAATGATGTTGAGTCTTGTGAAATTAATGTTGCTTTGCTGAATCTTGTTATGCAAGATCAATTCTCCGGCCTTCCTTGTGAAGATGCCGCTACCCATCTAAACAATTTTGTTGATTTGTGTGAGACGCAAAAGAAAAAATATATGGATAATGATATTTTCAAATTGAAATTATTTCCGTTTTCACTTAGAGATCGTGCTAAAGTTTGGTGTTCGTCTTTGCCAAAGAACAGTATTGATTCATGGAATAAGTGCAAAGATGCTTTTATCTCTAAGTATTTTCCTCCCGCTAAGATCATCACTCTTAGGAATGATATTATGAATTTTAAACAACTTGATCATGAGCATGTTGCCCAATCTTGGGAAAGAATGAAATTGATGATTCACAATTGCCCTACTCATGGTTTGAATTTATGGATGATCATACAAAAAAATTATGCCGGATTGAATTTTGCTTCTAGAAATCTTTTAGATTCGGCCGCAGGAGGCAAGTTTATGGAAATCACCTTAGGAGAAGCTACAAACTCCTTGATAATATTATGGCTAATTATTCTCAATGGCACACTGAAAGATCTACTAGTAAAAAAGTGCATGCTATAGAAGAAATTAATGTTTTGAGTGGAAAGATGGATGAACTTATGAGATTGTTTGCTACTAAGAATGTTCTATTGATCCCAATGATATGCCTTTATCTACCTTGATTGAGAATAATAATGAATCTATGGATGTGAACTTTTTTGGTAGGAATAATTTTAGCAACAATGCTTATAGAGGAAACTTTAATCCTAGATCGTTCCCTAGTAATTCGTCTAATAATTATTGAAATTCCTACAATAATTCTTATGGTAATTTTAATAAGATGCCCTCTGATTTTGAGAATAGTGTGAAAGAATTTATGATCTCTCAAAAGAATTTTAATGCCTTGCTTGAAGAAAAATTGCTTAAAGTTGATGATTTGGCTAGGAACGTTGATAGACTTCCGCTTGATGTTGATTCTTTAAAACTTAGATCTACTCCTCCTAAGCATGATATCAATGAGTCTCTCAAAGCTATGAGAATTTCCATTGATGAGTGCAAAGAAAGAACCGCTAGATTGCGTGCTAAGAAAGATTGCTTTATAAAAGCATGTTCTTCTAGTTTCCATGAAAATAATGACGAAGATCTTAAAGTTATTGATGTGTCCCCTATTAGATCTTTGTTTTTCAATATGAATCTTAATAATGATTGGAATGGAGATGAGTCAACTTTAGTTAAAAGGCGTCCCAATGATTCAGAGTCTTTAGATCTTGATGCTAAATTTGGTAAAAGTGGGATTGGAGAGGTCAAGACTTTAAATAGCATTGAACCCACTATCTTGGATTTCAAGGAATTTAATTATGATAATTGTTCTTTAGAAAGTTTTATTTCCTTGTTGCAATCCGTTGTGAATTCTCCTCATGCTTATAGTCAAAATAAAGCTTTTACCAAACATATTGTTGATGCCTTGATGCAATCTTTTGATGAAAAACTTAATTTGGAAGTTTCTATACCTACAAAACTTTATGATGAGTGGGAACCTACTATAAAGATTAAAATTAAAGATCATGAGTGTTATGCTTTATGTGATTTGGGTGCTAGTGTTTCCACCATTCCAAAAACTTTATGTGATATTCTAGGTTTCCATGATCTTGATGATTGCTCTTTAAATTTTCACCTTGCGGATTCCACCATTAAAAAGCCAATGGGAAGGATCAATGATGTTCTCATTGTTGCAAATAGAAATTTGGTTCCCATAGATTTTATCGTTCTTCATATAGATTGCAATCTTTCATGTCCTATTATTCTTGGTAGATCTTTCCTTAGAACGATTGGTGCAATTATTGATATGAAGGAAGGGAATATTAGATTTGAATTTCCATTAAGGAAAGGCATGGAGCACTTTCCTATAAAGAAAGTTAAATTACCTTATGAATCCATCATGCGAGCTACTTATGAATTGAGTGCCAAAGATGGCACTACTTAGATCTATCCTCGCTTTTATGCCTAGCTAGGGGCGTTAAACGATAGCGCTAGTTGGGAGGCAACCCAATTTTATTTGTGTCTTTTTGTTTTTTTATGTTTAGTAATAAAATTTTCATCTATCTTATGTTTAGATGTGTTTTCATGTTTTATTTAGTGTTTGTGCCAAGTAGAACCTATAGGATAACCTATGGTGATAGTTAATTTGATTCTGCTGAAAAACAGAAACTTTGTGCTCACGAGAAAAAATTCAATAAATCACAGAAACGTGATTTTGCATTGATTCTTTTTGATGTAGATCAATAGACAAATTACCCAGGATTTCCTAGTTTTGTAGGAGTTTTAGTGTTCTAGAAGTATTCTAGAGTTACAGATTGCTACATACTGTTCTGTTTTTGACAGATTCTGTTTTTCGTGTGTTGATTGCTTGTTTTGATGCATCTATGGCTAGTATTAAGTGGTATGAGACATATAGAACTTGGAATACAGTAGGTTTAACACCAACATAAATAAAGAATGAGTTCATTACAGTACCTTATATGGTGGTTTTTCTTTCTTTCACTAACGGAGCTTATGAGATTTCCTGTTGAGTTTTGTGTTGTGAAGTTTTCAAGTTTTGGGTAAAGATTTGATGGACTATGGAATAAGGAGTGGCAAGAGCCTAAGCTTGGGGATGCCCATGGCACCCCAAGATATTCAAGAATAGCCAAAAGCCTAAGCTTGGGGATGCCCCCGGAAGGCATCCCCTCTTTCGTCTTCGTTTATCGATAACTTTACTTGGAGCTATATCTTTATTCGCCACATGATATGTGTTTTGCTTGGAGCGTCTTGTATGATATTAGTCTTTGATTTTTAGTTTACCACAATCATCCTTGCTGTACACACATTTTAGGAGAAACCCACTTGATTGGAATTTATTAGAATACTCTATGTGCTTGACTTATATCTTTTGAGCTACATAGTTTTTGCTCTAGTGCTTCACTTATATCTTTTAGAGCACGGCGGTGGCTTAATTTTGTAGAAATTGTTAATATCTCATGCTTCACTTATAATATTTTGAGAGTCTCTTAGAACAGCATGGTATTTGCTATGGTTATAAAATTGGTCCTGGAATGATGGGCATCCAAGTTGGGTATAATAAAAACTATCATAGGAAGTGAATTGGATGCTATGATCAATTTGATACTTGATAATTGTTTTGAGATATGGAGGTAGTGATATTAGAGTCATGCTAGTTGGGTGATTATGAATTTAAAGAATGCTTGTGTTGAAGTTGGCAAGTCCTGTAGCATGCACGTATGGTAAAATTTGTGTAACAAATTTGAAACATGAGGTGTTCTAAGATTGTGCATCCTTATGAGTGGCGGTCGGGGACGAGCGATGGTCTTTTCCTATCAATCTATCCCCCTAGGAGCATGCACGTAGTGCTTGGTTTTTGATCACTTGTAGATTTTTGCAATAAGTATATGAGTTCTTTTTGACTAATGTTGAGTCCATGGATTATACGCACTCTCACCCTTCCATCATTGCTAGCATCTTCGGTACCGTGCATTGCCCTTTCTCACCTTGAGAGTTGGTGCAAACTTCGCCGGTGCATCCAAACCCCGTGATACGATACGCTCTATCACACATAAACCTCCTTATATCTTCCTCAAAACAGCCACCATACCTACCTATTATGGCATTTCCATAGCCATTCCGAGATATATTGCCATGCAACTTTCCACCGTACCGTTTTTTTATGACACGCATCATTGTTGTCATAGTGCCTTGCATGATCATTTAGTTGACATCGTATTTGTGGCAAAGCCACCATGCATAATTTTTCATACATGTCACTCTTGATTCATTGCCCATCTCGGTACACCGCCGGAGGCATTCATATAGAGTCATATCTTGTTCTAGTTTTGAGTTGTAATTCATGAGTTGTAAATAAATAGAAGTGTGATGATTATCATTATTAGAGCAGTGTCCTCAAAGAAAAAAAAGAAAGGCCAAAAAGAAAAAAAGGAAAGGCCAAAGAAAAAAAACAAAAAAAAGAAAGGCCAAAAAAGGCCCAAAAAAAGAAAAAGAAAATAAAAAGGGGGCAATGTTACTATCCTTTTCCACACTTGTGCTTCAAAGTAGCACTATGTTCTTCATATAGAAAGTCTTTTATGTTATCACTTTCATTTACTAGTGGGAATTTTTCATTATAGAACTTGCCTTGTATATTCCTACGATGGGCTTCCTCAAAATGCCCTAGGTCTTCGTGAGCAAGCAAGTTGGATGCACACCCACTTAGTTTCTTTTGTTGAGCTTTCATACATTTATAGCTCTAGTGCATCCGTTGCATGGCAATCCCTACTCCTCATGTTGACATCAATTGATGGGCATCTCCATAGTCCGTTGATTATCCTCGTCGATGTGAGACTTTCTCTCTTTTTTGTCTTGTCCAAACAATCCCCATCATCATATTCTATTCCACTCATAGTGCTATATCCATGGCTCACGCTCATGTATTGCGTGAAAGTTGAAAAAGTTTGAGATTATTTAAGTACGAAACAATTGCTTGGCTTGTCATCGGGGGTGTGCAAGATGGGAGCATTTTTGTGTGACGAAAATGAAGCATGACCTAACTATATGATTTTGTAGGGATGAACTTTCTTTAGCCATGTTATTTTTAGAAGACATGATTACTTTGATTAGTATGCTTGAAGTATTACTATTTCTTATGTCAATATGGACTTTTATTTTGAATCATTTGGATCTGAACATTCATGCCACAATAAAGAAAATTACATTGAGAATTATGCTAGGTAGCATTCCACATCAAAAATTCTGTTTTTATCATTTACCTACTCGAGGACGAGGAGGAATTAAGCTTGGGGATGCTTGATATGTCTCCAACGTATCTATAATTTTTATTGTTCCATGCTATTATATTACTCGTTTTGGATGTTTATGGGCTTTACTTTACACTTCTATATCATTTTTGGGACTAACCTACTAACCGGACGCCCAGCCCGTATTGCTATTTTTTTTGCCTATTTCAGTATTTCGAAGAAAAGGAATATCAAACGGAGTCCAAACGGAATGAAACCTTCGGGAGTGCAAGTCAAGAAGCAATCGAGGAGGCCACGAGGGTGGAGGGAGCTCCCCTCCCCTACTGGGTGCGCCCCCCTATCTCATGGGCCCCTCGGGCATCCACCGACGTACTTCTTCCTCCTATATATACCCACATACCCCGAAAACATCAGGGGAGACGACGAAAAAGTATTTCCACCACCGTAACCTTCTGTATCAGCGAGATCCCATCTTGGAGCCTTCGCCGGCGCTCGGCCGGAGGGGGGATCGACCACGGAGGGCTTCTACATCAACACCATAGCCTCTCCGATGAGTTGTGAGTAGTTTACATAGACCTTCAGGTCCATAGTTATTAGCTAGATGGCTTCTTCTCTCTCTTCGAATCTCAATACAAAGTTCTCCTTGATCTTCTTGGAGATCTATTTGATGTAACTCTTTTTGCGGTGTGTTTGTCGAGGTCCAATGAATTGTGGGTTTATGATCAAGTTTATCTATGAGAAATATTTGAATCTTCTCTGAATAATATTGCATGAGTTTATCCCTCTACATCATGTCATCTTTCTTAATGCGTTACTCTGTTCTTTATGAACTTAATACTCTAGATGCATGCTGGATAGAGATCGATGTGTGGAGTAATAGTAGTAGATACAGGCAGGAGTCGGTCTACTTGTCACGGACGTGATGCCTATATACATGATCATGCCTAGATAATCTCATAATTATTCGCTTTTCTATCAATTGCTCGACAGTAATTTGTTCACCCACCGTAATACTTATGATATCTTGAGAGAAGCCACTAGTGAAACCTATGGGCCCCGGGTCTATCTCTTATCATATAAGCTTGCTATTTACTTCTATTTGCATCTTTACTTTTCCAATCTATATCATAAAAATACCAAAAAATATTTATCATATTATCTCTATCAGATCTCACTTTCGCAAGTGGCCGTGAAGGGATTGACAACCCCTTTATTGCGTTGGTTGCGAGTTCTTGTTTGTTTGTGGAGGTGCGTGGGACTTTTGAGGAGCCTCCTACTGGATTGATACCTTGGTTCTCAAAAACTGAGGGGAATACTTACGCTACTATTGCTGCATCACCCTTTCCTCTTCAAGGAAAACCATCGCAAGCTCAAGACGTAGCACCCCCGAAGCTACCCCGCCATCTCAGCGGAGAAGCAGCATCGCCTCCACCTAGCTGCTTCAGCTGGAGCCTATCTTCACGGCTCCTGCTAGCTACCCCGTGGATGCTATCACGGAGTCTCAACATTGCCACCTTATGACGCAATGGCAGAATTACAAAGTCAAGGCGGAAGTCGGCTCTATTCGACCTCCTGAACCCGGCGCAACTTTTCAACGTCGTCCAATTCCAGAAGGATATGCTAGGGTGGCGGTGGAAGAAATAACTGAGGGATTTGAGCAGCTCGTGCTTGACCACCCTACCGGTGACGGGGAGACTCGGTTGGGTTCTGCTCTGAAGACTCCATGCCTATGGCAGAAGGAGCTCATCAACCTTCCGAACTGGATGCCTCCGCCTCCTCCTCCTCGACCGGCGAGTCACGGCACTATGCCTCCTCCTCTGTCTGCTCCTCCTGCGAGTGATCAG
The DNA here is from genome assembly GCF_002162155.2 of Triticum dicoccoides. NCBI lineage: Eukaryota > Viridiplantae > Streptophyta > Magnoliopsida > Poales > Poaceae > Triticum > Triticum dicoccoides. The sequence continues at coordinate 731,768,182 of NC_041383.1, read as the reverse complement.
GGCACTGCACCTCCTTCTCCGGCGCGTGGTGGCACTCCGCCTGCACCGGCGCACCTGAGCAGCCAGCCTCCTCCTTCTCCGCCTCGTCAGCAAGGGCGGAAGAGACCCGCTGCCGCTCTGGCTGCTCTAGCGCGTCGCAGTCCTTCTCCTCCGCCTCGTAAGCAACTAAAGAAGAAAGCCGCAGCCACTCGGCCTGCTCCGGCGTCTAGCAGTACAGGCGGGAGGCAATACAGATTCGGTCCATCTCTCAAGACTCCAGAGAAGTTACCATACAAGATGACCGAGAAGGAAAAGGAGGAGATCTGTCAAGCCCAAGTGAAGGACTACTTCACAACGCAAAGAGCTAAGAGACATCCACCTCCGGAGGAGAAGATAGATGCGGTGAACGTGAAGCACACTTTGGATGCCCTCCAGCGACCACCACCGTCTCCGCCGCAAACCAACTATGGGTGCATTACTGAAAAGACATATAAGGAAGCGAGGCGGTCGGGAAGTACTTGCAGTGACAAAAGGTTACAAGAACGAAGAACTGGGAAAACAATTTCCCAGCTCGGCGAACAAGTGAACCAATCGTGCCCCCAGCTCAAGGTGTCTAGCTATATTGTCACTAATCATCCGGGGATCTTGTCCGGTACCAATCCTGGAGATTACGACGATGCACATTTTGATATAATGGAGGTGGATAAATTGAAATACGAGTACGGGAAGCCTCTCGTCAAAGATGGAACTACTCTAACACCGATGATGCGAAGATTCCATGATTGGTACATGGAAACCTGCAGAAAGCAGTCAGCTGGGAAGAAAATCGATACTTTGATGCTGAAAGTTAAAGAGGATCAGCACGACCTCGTTGGAATTGAGGAGTTGTCTATTCCATTTGAGGAGTTCTTCCAGTTTTTCAATCTAAAGGCCCTCGATAAATTAACGGTCGCTTACTATTGTCTGTAAGTACTACTTCTGTCATTAAGTCTCTATATATAGCTCAGCTCTTTCATTGCATGTATATATAACTATGCTCACTATATTATGCAAATTGAAGATCGTCGAATGCAGAAAAAAATGAAATGTATGATATTGGGTTCATTAACACAAATCTCATAGATCAATTTACGGTTATATTTAATGCCAAAGAAACCGAGGACAACTTGCTATAATCTTTGGTACTAAATCAAAACAAAGATACAATACTCTTTCCTTACAACTTCAAGTGAGTGTTACTGTCTTGTGCATATTCGGTTTCCCTTAATTATTACTTGAGGTTATAATAATTAATGTAATTGATGAGTTATGCATGCGTGCGCAGGTTCCACTATATTCTCCTAGAGATTAAGCTTGAGCAGGGACTAGTAAACGTATTAGACTCGAGACAAAAAGATCCCGAGGACTATGCGGACATGTCTAAGATGCTCGAGAAGTAAGTTGAATCGATCATTATCACACCATATCGGCAACTTTGTTCATTTCACGATATCAAGTAATTGTTTTATTTGTCTCGCAGGGTTTGGAAAGTATTCACCTCACAAGTTACTTCATTACCGCGGAATCTGCAATGGAAATACCCAAAAGTAAGTACTATACTAGCTAGCTAGTTCCACGCATCTCCCGTTGATTCTAACTACTTTCATCAATGCCACTTATAATGCTTCATTATCAGTTTGATTGACCTCTATTTCTTGTAAAGTGCTTGTGGCAGGAAGACGGGAATAATTACTGTGGATACTACGTCTGCGAGTTCATCTACAACGTGACAGACAAGAATAGGCGGGGCTACTCTAAAAGACAATATGAAGTGCGTAAGCAAAAATATTCACAAGTTTATTTTATTACTATCATTTTTGTTGAGTTTCATTCATATATATGTATTGACCCCCTTATTCAAATTAGATGTGGGAGATGCCAAATGAACTCCTACCAGAAGATCGCATGCGAGCAATTCAAGAGGAATTGGTTGGATTCTTTCTTGACCATGTCATCAATAAAGCCGGAGAATACCACCATGCATGTGGAAGTTGAGTTCATATGTTAGGTATTTTAAGAGATCTTACACATTGTGTGCCATTAGCGTCGGTAAGATATACGAAAACTTGTTGTTCCACCAATCCCTCGGAGAAGGAGAGGTCGATCACTTCTATATATGTTCATGACGATCTTGCTGGAATTTTTGTCTATTTGGGCCTATCTCAATAGCAGTTTTAGAAATTCATAATAAATCCTAGAGGCCCACGCAGCCCATTCGTGCAAGGCAAGATGTGGAACTAAAGTTTAGTCCCACCTTGCTAGTTTAGAGGGAGTTGGACCTCTTTATAAGGGAGGCTCCTTCCCCACTTGTATGAGCATGAGAACAAGAGGGACAGCCACGCACACTCCTCCTCCGCCGCCCGCCTCGCCATGCCTCGTCACGACGCGCCGCGGGTTCCGGGAATGAGCCGAGCCGATGTCTAAATTTTTGCCACACACTACGGGTATACAAAAGGTCACTCGGAAGCTGAAACATTTTTTCTATAGTGGACACTGAATCCGAACGGCGTGCCCCTTCGGCTGCTGCATGTTCGTTTCGTCTCGCGCATTCCTTTCAGCTCCCGGCGCAGCCTCTCGCCTCCTTCTCTTGCGCCTATAAAAGGGAGGTCGCTCCTCTCAGAGAGACGCACCAGAACTCCTCTTTCCCTCGCCATCGGTTCCATCTCTGAGCTGCTGCTATCATCCTCATCCCAACTTGCAGTGTGCACCGCACGTCGGGACAGTAGGCCTCCGAGACCGCACCTTTTGAGTCCTGTACGGGAGAAGGGTGATAAGGTTTTTGGGGAGCGCTCAGCGCAACTACTGGCTGCTTCATCACGAACGATCCGGTCGCCGACGACTACATCCTCGACGACGACTTCTTCCCCGACGTCCACGACCTCCTTGACGACATGGCAGGCGAGGGCACCGACCCCAAGTCCAGCGCTTCTGCTTCTATTGTGCCGTACGTGTTCTTCTCCTTTCTGTTAGAAGTCCTGCTACATTTCTTGGCTCTAGTTTCTGCCCTACGTATGTTAGGTTCTGTTTCGTATAAGCAACTTCATCTAGTGTCTGTTCTAGATGTGTTTAGCTCAAGTTCATATATGCAGACAATGTTTACCTTCTCTCTGTCAGACTGCATGACTTGCTTTATATTTGCTATTTTAGTCATGCTTTATCTAGTATTTTTATTAATAAAATCATTCGGTAAATTGCTCATATTTCCAATCTAGTATTTTTATTAATAAAATCATTCAGTAAATTGCTCATATTTCCAACAATCCAAAAACCTTATCATAGGCAATTTACCCCGAGTGGTTTTGCTGCTTCCATGAGACCTCCTATGTTTGAGGGTATCCACTATAAGAGGTGGCGCGTGAGAGCAGTCTTATGGTTTCAAACCATGAGTTGCTATGACGCCACTCTTGGCAAACCTGAAGGAGAGCAAGATGCCCAATAGGCACAAGCTATTCAGAAAATGGATACCTTGTTTAAGGCTGCTCTCTTGAGTGTTCTTGGTGAGAACATAGTTGATGCTTATGCGTCAATTGACAATGGAAAAGATATGTGGGACGCACTCGAGGCCAAGTTTGGGGTCTCGGATGCCGGCACTGAGTTGTACATCATGGAACAATTCTATGATTACAGGATGACTGAAGAGCGCTCCGTGGTTGAGCAGGCTCATGAGATACAGTCATTTGCTAGAGAACTTGAGCACTTCAATTGTATCTTACCAGACAAGTTTGTTGCCGGCGGTATCATCACTAAGCTTCCTCCTTCGTGGAGGAACTTTGCTACCTTACTGAAGCATAAGAGACAGGAGTTTTCCATCCCGGATCTCATTGGTACTCTTGATGTGGAAGAAAAGGCGAGAGCAAAGGACACACGTGCTCGAGGTATTGAGGGAGGATCTAGTGCCAATCTGGTACAGAAGAAGAACTTCCAGTCCCACAAGTTCAAGAATAAGGGCAAGTTTGATGGTAAAGCAAAGTTCGATGGGAAGAACAAGGCTGTGCAACACACGAACTTCAAGAAGAAGAATGACAAGAAGAAAGGCGCTTGTCATGTGTGTGGAGATCCTAATCATTGGGCTCCTAGTTGTCCTAATCGCTATGACAAGCGTCATCCTGGGAAAGGTGGCAAGACCGCTAATGTTGTCATCGGAGATATTGACATGAAAGATGCTGGGTATGGTATATTTCCCACTATTCTTTCAGTATGTCATTCTCCTGATTGGTTGATTGACACAGGTGCTAATGTGCATGTATGTGGTGATATTTCCATGTTTTCGTCTTATCAGACCGCAGGGACTTCAACCGTGCTGATGGGCAACGGTTCAAGTGCTTCTATTCGTGGTGTTGGCACGGTCGATCTGAAGTTTACTTCGGGGAAGATCGTGCGGCTGAATAACGTGCATTATGTCCCCTCCGTCAATAAAAATCTTGTTAGCGGATCTCTTCTGTGTAGAGATGGCTATAAGCTTGTCTTTGAGTCGACTAAATTTGTAATATCCAAGTATGGAACCTTTGTTGGCAAAGGCTATGAGTCAGGAGGCCTGTTTTGTTTATCCTTATCAGACGTTTGCAATAAAGTTGTTAATCATATTTGGAACAATAGTGAATCAAATGTGTGGCATTCACGTCTTTGTCATGTTAACTTTGGTTGCATGTCGCGACTAGCGAAGTTCAACTTAACCCCTAGTTTCACCACTATCAAGGGATCTAAGTGTCAAGTGTGTGTGCAAGCTAAGCAACCTCGTAAGTCTCACGTGACTGCGGAGACGAGAAATCTTGCACCACTAGAACTTATACATTCATATCTATGTGAAATGAATGGTGTTTTGACAAAATGTGGAAAGAAATATTTCATGACGTTAATTGACGACTCCACTAGATACTGCCGTGTGTATCTTCTAAAATCTAAGGATGAGGCTTTGAACTTTTTCAAGATCTATAAAGCTGAAGTGGAAAACCAACTTGATCGAAAAATCAAGAGGCTTAGGTCCGACCGTGGTGGAGAGTATTTTTCCAATGAATTTGATGCTTTTTGTGCGGAACATGGTATAATCCATGAGAGGACGCCTCCCTACTCACCTCAGTCAAATGGGGTGGCCGAAAGAAAGAACCGTACTCTAACTGATTTGGTTAACGCCATGTTAGACACATCGGGTCTCTCCAAGGCATGGTGGGGGGAGGCGATATTGACAGCATGTCATGTCCTAAATCGAGTTCCCACAAAGAACAAAGCACTACTAGGGAAAAGGCTAGCAGCAGCGCGGGTTTTAGGTGTATCAGTAGCGCGGGGTGGGGCGCTACTAATAAGGCGCTACAGCTAACGTATAGCAGTAGCGCATTGTCACCGGCGCTACTGCTACACAAGTGTAGCAGCAGCGCGCTTACTGGGAGCATGCTACTGCTAGTAGCTCTAGCGCCCTTTGCAGCAACGCGCTACTGCTATAGAGGCGCTGCTGCTAACTTCTATACACTCGCTACTGCTAATTTAACAGGTTTTTTGTTTTTTTGGGCATATTTGTTTTGTATTTGAACAGGCTTTATAGAAGAATCTTTAGCACATAGAAATGTCATCATGATACACATACAAATGCCTGCGAGACCATGAATATAATCATAGCATATACATACAATTAGTCTCATCATAATCATCATCCAACACAAAGTGGTCTCTCGTCATCATCTCGAAAATAGTGATACAAGTCCTTGATTACTTGCAAATACATCGTCATCCATCTAAACAATGGTATACGCGAAAAGAGCTATCACTTTGAGTACATGAGTTTGTATCCCTCTCTCGCATTAGCATGAAGCTAAACTAACTACTGCTTGTCGCTCGGAAACCGGAAACCGGCAACACCTGGGCCTGACACTCCGGCCACTCATCATATATATACTCCTGGCGTAGCACTTCTTCGCCATCGATGATCTATGCACCTGCATCGTCACATGAGTAGATGATATGCAACATATATAGTTGAGCAACAGAAAGAGACAGACTTGACAAAAATAGAAACAACATATCATAAGCATAAATAACAAAGTTCATCGTAACCAAAATGCCCTAACTAGAGTGATCTTCGCTAGTCGAGGAGGAGGAAGGTTTAATTACATCACAAATAAAGTTTCACTACGCATAACTCAAAGTTTTGTCATACAGAAAGTATGGACTAAACAGACACATTGTCATATATCGACAATCACTCCAACATGCCGTGCCATCCATCGAGGTCAGGGAGATAGTCCCCGAGCTTAGTGAAAGGCTTCATCTCGAGACGCTGAGAGGCTATGCATGTTCGGACGTCTTCCCGTGACATTTGTCCTCCGTAGAACATCCCTGTTTTTCCGGCGACCTCTTTCATGATGATTTGGGCAAGTTCGCGCTGGATGTTATAGAACTCAGCTTGAAGTCGATGATCCTCGATATCTCCTATGTCCTTTGCCCATTGCAGAATATGGGAATCGCCAGATCTAGGTGACATGTGAAGGTTCTGGTGATCCCATATGTACTCCAGCATGTGGTGTAGGACATAGAATCCATCATTAAGAGAATCGTTCGGTTGCTGGATGCAGCAGAAGTCGGTCTTATGGCTGAAGGCGGCCCTGCCGCCCCTTCTCTTCTTGTCCCTAACCTCTCCACCCCTTGCTTGGTAGTAAAACATAGCACTGCCGAGAACATCTTTGATGTGGGTGTAATCCTTTTTGTGAATGTTCTTCGACGAGTCCAAGTAAAGAGCGTGGGAGAATCGGGGGTAGAGGATGATGAGGACGGCGCGCCCGCCGCTGCGCAAAATAAGTACACCTCAAATTAATTAGCCTCCACCGTGCAAATGAATTATTGAAATCGAAGGAAGGATAGCAGCGCGGATGACTTACACGGGATGATAAGGCACGAGAATCGCCTCCTTGTCCTTATTGGCGAGCATGAAACTGACGATGTAATCCGTCGCGTATTCATGCTGCTCTACACAGACTCCCAAGAAGCTCTCGTGCATGTAGTACGGGTCAGCGACACAGATATGACGTATCTGCTCAACCCCAATGATGTAGTTCATGTGCAAGGCATAAAGGCGGACAAACGTAAAATCCAGCTTCTTCACGTGAAACATGTCAAATATGTAATCGGATCGGAGGAAGAACTTATCCGCAGGGAAGTTGTCGACGTACGACATTTGCTGCGGAACGTTAACCACGTAGAGTGGGTATCCTGGATCTTTCGAGGCGATGAGGCATTTCTCTACCCGCAGCACATCGTCGTGAAGTCTCCTTAGATCACCGAATCTAGCCCGTAGCGCTGTTGCAGGTAGGATTGGTTGACCGGGGATATGCCATTTATCCGCATTGGGGATATCTATACGGTCCTGAAGCCGAGGCTGCTGAGGCGGCTGGATCATAGAATCAGCTTTTTTGCCTTTCCTCGCTCTCTTCCTAGACTTCTTTACTACCGGAAGGTCGTCAATAACACATTGAGACGGTAATTCAGGCACCGACTCATGACACTCAACCCCTGAGGAGGCGCCAGTATAGACATACTGTTCAGTGCCATCGTCATCCTCATCCTCATCCATGGCGACGTCATCAGCGACTAATGGAGCCTCCTCCTTACCCCATCCGCTATCACCCAACCCGACACCCGACGCTAATTGGGTAGGTGGGGTGTTGATGTTCATACCTTGCTGAGGCTGCGTGCTCGTGGGTGTGCTCCCAGCCGCCTCCAGACGAAGCAGACTCTTTGGCCACAACAGGACCCAACCATTGCAACAATCACCAAGCCACCGCGGTGTCTCCTCGTCATCCACCAGTAGTGTTGGAGTAGGCAAATTCTCGTGGCCCGGTTCGACACTAGCCATGGAAACCTTGAAGACGTTCGGGGGGATCGGCCTGCTGTGGAACAATGGTTCCTTCGGCTTCATTATCGTCGCCTTCCCCACGGCCACCTTCTGGTCGCCGATGGTGTACAATATGGTGCACGGGGTTTCGTCGGCCTGCAAAGAAATGTCTACGACGTGAGACATCTGAAAGGCAATGAAAACGGGAGATTATACATTTATATTGAAGGGGGCCGGTGTGACAGATACCGTGAGGGCGTCGAGCTCAGCCAAAGACGAAGCACCGCTGAGCACGTCCGGTGCGGGAGCAGGTGCGGTAGCCGGTGCGGGAGCCGGTGCGGGAGCAGGTGCTCCCAAGAAGTCGGCAAGGGGAAAGTCCTCTGTATTTTTTTCTAGATTTTTCCTTGTCCAAGTGATAACGCCCTTCACCAAGGAAGTAGACAAATCTGCAACCGCCTGTTTTGCGGCAGCTACCGCTGTTGCAACTGTCTGAGATGATTTCTTCTCAACCGCAATCTCAACCTTCTTGTCGATGTTTTCTTCAGTTAACCTCCGTCTTTCCTTTCTCTCCTCCGTGGTCTCATGGTAGTACTTCTTCCACGTGGCGCCGTCTCCGACACCGTGCACGCGTCCATACGACGGTCGAGTATCCACCGGTTGTCGTTTCAATATGTTCAACGCCCGGTTGAATGGAGTGTCCCACTTGGGCCTCACCAATGCCTCAGACAGCGAGTCGCTTTCGGCTGCAATCCGGTGCTGCTCTCTCTGCAAAAGGCACAAGGATCGTTTACAAATATGACTAACATGTGCAGTCGAATTGATCAGAAACTAAAATTACCAGCAGTCTCATGAACTCCGTAATGACCGGTGTTGTCTCGTAAAACTTCTTCACTGGGTTCCAACGGTGCCGGGCCCTCAGGATGTCACGCTCCTGCGGGACGGTAAAATCCGCCAAGGGGTCTGGGATGCCCAGACTCGCGGCTTCCGCGTCCTCCTTGGCCCATTTGGACCTCTTTCCGCCGTAACCACGGCTTCCGAGGTGGTGGCTCCCAATGTTCCTCTGTTGAAGCCCCTTCATGTACTTAGACTTGTTTTTGGTAGCTTTGGCCTCGCAAGCCTCCTTGAATATTTGAAACTGGTCTTCCGTGATTGTCGGATTATCCTTTATAATCTCGGAGTAGGGTTCCTTCTTGTCGATGATCCTTGCTTTCACTCGAGTTTTCCAGGAGGCCAACGCGTCGCTGAACTTGGTCATGGCGTGTTTGTTTATCTTCTTCATTATCGGGTCCTCGTTTGGATCTTCATAATCCTTCTCATTCCGGCTAGGGAACAAGAATATCTGGTGAAACTTCTTTAGGAGGGAGCTCCTCATATTTTCTATCTTTTGTAGTTTCTCATCGTTGATGGTGGCGGTTGTCCGTACGATGCAGCCTATTTGATTGCCGTAGCACGAGCGAGCTTCCTCGGGCGCCTTTGGCTCAAAAATGCCGTCGTCCACCTCCATGACCACCAGCCTAGTAGTCCTGAGTTTGTTAGGAAGCCGTTGCCTCTTTGCTTTCGGTTCTACACCGGCTCCGCTCCCCGAGGCAGCACCGGTCTCAGCGCCGGTCTCGATGTCGGTCTGAATCTCAGCGCCGGTCTCAGTCTCAGCACCGGTCTGCGTGTCGGTCTCAGTCCCCGATGCCACCGGTGGGCCCAGCAACAACATCGGTTGATCGTCGGTAAGGCCAAAATATTCGTCTGCCGCCAGGTAGACATCGTCGCAATCACCAGAACCCTGTCCTTCATCGTTGCTAGCCATGTTTCCTATGATTAAATCTAGTCAATTAATTCTAGACCTAATAAAATGAATAATGACATAAAAAAGGACTATTGTTTTGCAGGAATGTTGACTCCTTCCTGGTGCGGCAAATCCCGGGCACTTGATATGTCCTAGTTTGTAGCACAAGTCATGCCGAAAATCACGGAAAATTTCGGCATGACCTTTGCTAAAAAGTGGACAGAACCTGAAATTTGCCGGAACAGAAATGAATCAACATTCCGGCAAAACATAGGCCACTCAGCATCATTCCCTGGAAACAACAAAGCCACTTGGGCACAATCGAACAACTTCAATAAAAAGATATAACATGAGCAAACACTATATAACATGGCCACTTCAATGAAAATATATAATCAACAATAATGGAATATGCAAATGAACATCAGTGACATATAGCTACTGTTCTGTTTGACCAAGTTTTTGAAAAGAAAAACAATTCTGTTTTTGTTTATAGCTAAATGCCATAGCTACTGTTTTTTATTTATAGCTAAATACTTTTGTTTTTTGTCTAAAGCTAAAAGTCTAGGAACTACATTTTCTCTAACCCTTTTGACCTCACCAGAATTTCCACAGCAAGACCTTAGTACCTACACCCAATTTCTTCAAAAATATTCAGGTCCATAGTCCAAATAGTTCAAATTTCATTTGAATGAAATTTGGAACAAATTCAGGTCCATAGTCAAAATATTTTTTTATAGCTAAGTGTTTTTTTGTTTATACCCTCTGTTAATTTAAATCTAAATGCTACTATTATTTATATACCCTCTATTAGTTTATAGCTAAATGGAATTACTGTTTAGGAATTTTCATAAAAATTGCCCTAGCTAATTTCCTAAAAAAATTGCAAATCATTTTTCCTAAATGCTATAAAATGCCTACTGCCCTAAAAAAATCTAGGGTTCATATGAACACCTATGGTTCATATGAACATCAACACAGTATCAACACATATATATAATTGCCCTAGCAGAGAGAAATAGAAGGGTAGGGACAGGAGAGGCATAGCCTTACGGTCAGCGGCGAGGGCAGGCTCTGGCTCGGGCAGCGGCGGTGAGGTCGAGGGCGGTGGCGGCGAGCTCGAGGGAGGTGACAGTGAGGTCGACGACTACGGCCTCGGGCGGCGGCTGTGAGGTCGAGGGGGCGGCCTCGGGCGGCGGCGGTGTGGTCGAAGGCGGCGGGCGGCGGCGGTGTGGTCGAAGGCGGCCTCCGGCGGTGGCGGTGTGGTCGAAGGCGCGCGGCAGGGCAACGGCGGCGATGGAGCAGTTGGGGGACAGGGGGGAGTAGAGAGGGGGGAAAGGACTTAGCGAAATTTTGCGCCAGGGCCGCCGGGATTTGAGTCAAACTAGCAGCAGCGCGTTTCTACGAAACGCGCTATAGCTAAGATAGCTATAGCGTGTTCCAGAGAAACGCGCTGCAGCTAACCCTTTCTGTTTTCTTTCTCTTTTCTTTTGTTTTCTTTACATTTTCTTTTGTTCATTTCTCCTTTTTCTATTTCTTTCATTTTCATTTACTTTTCTACTTATTTTTCTATTTATTTTCTTTTCCATAGCAGTAGCGCTGTAAAGAAGAAACGCGCTGCTACAATGTTTTTAGCAGTAGCGTGCTTCTGCGAGAAGCGCTGCTACTATTCCTAGCCTACCGGCACCAGTGAGAGAATTTTAGTAGTAGCGCTTTTCTGTGGAGACGCGCTACTGCTAAAATAATGATTGCAGCGTGGTTTTGCAACAAGCGCTACTACTAAGTAGCGCTAGCGCCAAGTTTTGACCAACGCTACTGTTATACCTCTGTGTATAGCGTTTTCCCTAGTAGTGAAGAGATAACTCCATTCGAGGAATGGGAGAAGAAAAGGTTAAAACTCTCTTATCTGCGAACATGGGGTTGCTTGGCGAAAGTCAATGTACCAATTCCAAAGAAGCGGAAGCTTGGACCAAAGACTGTGGATTGTGTTTTCCTGGGATATGCTTTTCATAGCATTGGCTATAGATTCTTGGTTGTAAAATCCGAGGTATCTGACATGTATGCCGGTACGATCATGGAGTCGAATGATGCGACTTTCTTTGAAGATATCTTTCCCATGAAGGATATGGCTACCTCACCTAATCAGGAGATGCCTAGTTCATTGGATCAGGAACCAGTTACAATTACTGAACCTGCCATTTCAATGGAACACTTTGAAAGTCCTGTGGAGGAGAACAATGAAGTTCCTACTAGGAGCAAGAGACAGAGGACAACAAAGTCCTTTGGTGATGATTTTCTTGTGTATCTCATAGATGACACTCCCAGTTCTATTTCGGAGGCCTATGCATCGGAAGATGCTGACTACTGGAAGGAAGCAGTTCGTAGCAAGATGGATTCCATCTTGGCGAATGAAACTTGGGAGATAACTGATCGTCCTTATGAGTGCAAACCTATAGGATGCAAATGGGTATTCAAGAAGAAGCTTAGGCCTGATGGTACTATTGAAAAGTACAAGGCTCGGCTCGTGGCAAAGGGTTATACCCAAAAGGAAGGTGAAGACTTCTTTGATACTTACTCACCTGTGGCTCGACTGACCACTATTTGAGTTCTACTTTCACTAGCTGCCTCACATGGTTTTCTCGTTCAACAAATGGATGTTAAGACTGCTTTCCTAAATGGAGAGTTGGATGAGGAAATTTATATGGAACAACCAGATGGGTCTGTAATAGATGGTCAGGAAGGGAAAGTGTGCAAGTTGCTGAAGTCTTTGTATGGACTCAAGCAAGCACCCAAACAGTGGCATGAGAAGTTCGAAAGAACTTTAACAGCTGCAGGCTTTGTTGTGAACGAAGCTGACAAATGTGTGTACTATCACCATGGTGGGGGCGAGGGAGTTATGCTTTGCTTGTATGTTGATGACATACTGATTTTCGGAACAAATCTGAATGTTATTAAGGAGGTCAAGGATTTCCTATCTCGCTCTTTTGAGATGAAGGATTTAGGAGTGGTTGATGCCATTCTGAACATCAAGTTGTTGAGAGATGATGATGGTGGGATTACATTGCTTCAATCTCACTATGTGGAAAAGATCTTGAGTCGCTTTGGGTACAGTGATTGCAAGCCCTCTCCAACACCATATGATGCTAGTGTGTTGCTTCGAAAGAATCGAAGAATTGCTAGAGACCAATTGAAATATTCACAGATTATTGGCTCGCTTATGTACTTAGCCAGTGCTACGAGACCTGACATCTCTTTTGCTGTCAGCAAACTGAGCCGGTTTGTCTCAAAACCAGGAGATGTGCATTGGAAAGCTCTAGAGAGAGTTTTGCGTTATTTGAAAGGCACTACAAATTATGGAATTCACTACACTGGGCATCCAAAGGTGCTTGAAGGGTATAGTGACTAAAACTGGATCTCAGATGCTGATGAGATAAAGGCCACGAGCGGTTATGTATTCACTCATGGAGGTGGCGTTGTTTCCTGGAAGTCTTGCGAGCAGACCATCTTAACGAGGTCAACAATGGAAGCAGAACTCACAGCACTAGATACAGCTACGGTCGAAGCAGATTGGCTTCGTCGGCTCTTGAATGACTTACCGATAGTTGAGAAACCTATACTGGGTATCCTTATGAACTGTGACAATCAAACTGTGATCACTAAAGTGAGTAGCTCAAAGGATAATATGAAGTCATCAAGACACGTTCAGAGAAGGTTAAAGTCTGTCAGAAAAATGAAAAACTCCGGAGTTATTGCATTGGATTATATCCAAACGTCTAAAAATCTGGCAGATCCTTTTACTAAGGGTCTATCACGTAATGTGATAGATAATGCATCGAGGGAGATGGGAATGAGACCCACAATATGAGTTGTTCACAGTGGTAACCTATTCTTTGTGATCGGAGATCCCGTGAATTAGATGTGGAAGACAATTTGTTGGTCAACTGAGAGGAGAGTATCCTTACTGTTAAAATACCACTCCATGAAGATGCAATACTCTCCTAATCTGCATGGCAGGTTGATGTATATCTTAATGTGTTCTAAGTGGCTTTTTGAAGCAGAGATGTTGTCCTGCAGAACATCTTTTGAAGAACGCACCTATATGAGTCTGATTGTTAAACGTTGCAATCTATGAGAGTAGGGTCATCTCTAGTAAACTCATGAAAGGTCACGAAGTATGACGCATAAGCTCCACCCGCGGGGAAGACCCACGGTAGCCACGTATTGATCAAGGCTTTATGTGAAGCTAGATTCGCAGAAACCTTGCAGTTCAAGGCCCAGTCCACTGTTCAAGTTTCTTACTAGTGTAGCATAGGGTTCTAGGTGGAAGTTCAACTAAACAGTCTCCAATGCAGTACCGGTATATAAAACAGTGTTTTGGAACCAAAGGCAAATTTTGTGTGCCTCTGGGATCTAGTGGGGGGTTGCTGGAATTTTTGTCTATTTGGGCCTAGCTCAATAGCAGTTTCAGAAATTCCTAACAAATCCTAGAGGCCCACGCAGCCCATTCGTGCAAGGCAAGAGGTGGAACTAAAGTTTAGTCCCACCTTGCTAGTTTAGAGGGAGTTGGACCTCTTTATAAGGGAGGCTCCTTCCCCACTTGTATGAGCATTAGAACAACAGGGACATACACGCGTGCTCCTCCTCCGCCGCCTGCCTCGCCATGCCACGCCTCGTCACGATGCGCCGCGGGTTGAGGGAATGAGCCGAGCCGATGTCTAAATTTTTGCCACGCACTACGGGTATACGAAAGGTCACTCGGAAGTTGAAATATTTTTTCTGTAGTGGACACTGAATTCGAACGGCGCGCCCCTTCGGCTGCTGCCTGTTCATTTCGTCTCCCGCATTCCCTTCAGCTCCCGGCGCAGCCTCTCGCCTCCTTCTCTTGCGCCTATAAAAGGGAGGTCGCTCCTCTCAGAGAGACGCACCAGAACTGCTCTTTACCTCGCCATCGGTTCCATCTCTGAGCTGTTCATATCTTCCTCATCCCGACTTGCGGCGTGCACCGCACGTCGGGACAGTAGGCCTCCGAGACCGCACCTTTTGAGTCCTGTACGGGAGAAGGGTGATGAGGTTTTTGGGGAGAGCTCAGCGCGACTATTGGCTGCTTCATCACGGACGATCCAGTCGCCGACGACTACTTCCCCGACGATGACTTCTTCCCCGACGTCCACGACCTCCTCGACGACATGGCAGGCGAGGACACCGACCCCAAGTCCAGCGCTTCTGCTGCTGTTGTGCCGTACGTGTTCTTCTCCTTTCTGTTAGAAGTCCTGCTATAGTTCTTGGCTCTAGTTTCTGCCCTATGTATGTTAGGTTCTGTTTCGTATAAGCAACTTCATCTAGTGTCTGTTCTAGATGTGTTTAGCTCAAGTTCATATATGCAGACGATGTTTACCTTCTCTCTGGTAGACTGCATGACTTGCTTTATATTTGCTATTTTAGTCATGCTTTATCTAGTATTTTTTATTAATAAAATCATTCGGTAAATTGCTCATATTTCCAATCTAGTATTTTTATTAATAAAATCATTCGGTAAATTGCTCATATTTCCAACAGATCTTCTGTATACTTAATAGTTTCCTTCATTTGCTTACTAGCTAGCTAGCGTGTCGAGTCCTCTCTATACGTAGCGTCGACCAAGCACGGAGATAAGAGAGGACACTTTTCTCAATTAGCTAGCTAATACAATATATGAAACCCCTAAATTAACCCTACAAAAACCCCAACCCCCCAACCCCCCTTCAGAAAAAAAACAAAAAACCCAGCCTCTGAAATGCTGACGCATGGAAGCCTTTTGGTCCTGGTTGATGGCACCAACCGGGACAAAAGGCCCCCTGCCTGGGCAAGCGGCAGCAGCCACATGGATCCCCCGTCTGTCCCGGTTCCTGGGTGAACCGGAACTAAAGGGTCAGGGCTTTAGTGACGACCCTTTAGTCCCAGTTCCGGAACGGGGACCAATGGCCCTCACGAACTGGGACGAATGAGGGTTTTTCTACTACTGACGCCAAATGCCCTCTCCACGTCTTTTTGAGCTCCTTTTTTGACAAACTGAGATTTTTTCTGACGAATTGACTCAGAGATAGTTTTGACGAAGGTATCCCATGGATGATAGATATCATCAACCATATAGTATCGCATGTTGTACTGATGCCTATTGACATTATAGTTGCAAGGAGGAGTTTTTCCTTCAGTCATCCTAGCAAACAATGGAGACCATTGCAACAGATATCATTATGAGACCCGAGCATGCCAAAGAAAGCCTGCTAAATCTAGAGGTCTTGCGATGCAACTGCTTCAAGAATAATAGTGGGATTCTTAACATGGCCACCCTTTTGTGTCCGGAAAATAGCGTGGCGACTGGGTGCAACATTGGAGGTCGCGGAGGTCCGGGAAGGGCTTGGCGGGCTGCCAGGATGGTAGAGCGGCGACATCGGGAAGGGAGGGAAAGGATGCAGAGAAAGAGGAAAGGATGGAAACGCTGGGTCGAGGCGGGGTTTTGGGTGGGGCGAGGGTGCCAAAGTCCTACGTGGCGACGGTCCGGACTCCCACGAAAGAATCCCTACCCCCCCCCCAGTTTGCTTCCGATCTGCGGGAAAACGGACAAACAGACTAGTTGCGGACTCATGCGGGGTGACATTGGATAGCAAACTTAGCCTGGACGTTTACATTCGATTTGAGGATCTGCTTTGGAGATGCCCTGAAGTCCTCGAAAATAGATTTTATAAACATACTCAAATATAAGTAACCGGTCAATGTTTTATTTCAAAGACAATGTTGATATTCAAGATGACCACTATTATATGGCACCTTGGTCTATGTGATTCAACCTCAAAATTTTGGCCATAAGCCTGAGTCCATCATACTACTTGTTGATGTCGCCTATTTGTTATGTGCATGATCTTTGGTTGCGAAGGCCAAAGGAGATATGATACGTCCATTTTGCATCATGCTTTTATATCAATATTTAATGCATTATAGGCTGTTACTACACATTATGTCACAATACTTATGCCTTTTCTTTTTTATTTTATAAGGTTTACATGAAGAGGGAGAATGTCGGCAGCTAGAATTCTGGGCTGAAAAAGGACCAAATATTAGAGACCTATTTTGCAAAACTCCAAAAGTACTGAAACTCCACGAAAGTCAATTTTGGAATATATTAAAAATATATTGGGCGAAGAAAGCACTAGAGGGGGGCCACATTTATATAGTATGCTGAAATTTACTGTCACTTGTTACTATGAAAAATAATCCTTTGAGCGGCTTGTTCGGGGTATCTTCACCCCGACCAGAAGAGCAAAGAGTTGCTTCTCAACCTACTGAACCTACTGAAAATATTTACTATCTTCGGGGTATCTTTGGATGTACTTGTTGTAAACGTATGAGTGCACCTTCTCATTTTTGATAGATGGTGCTCACAACCTCAACTACTACACGGCGTACCAAACTAGAGTGCCAATCTAAAAAATTACATGTACAACAGATTGGTAAAAGCTGGCGAACGGAGTTGACATTAGATACTTTATTATTACTTGATTAAAATTTTAGAAATAGACAAAAAAATGGCTGTAGTTTAGTGGTGAGAATTCCACGTTGTGGCCATGGAGACCTGGGCTCGAATCCCAGCAGCCACACTACAACTTGTTGTGTCCAGTTTGCAGGAGATGTTCAAAAGAGAGATAATCAAAATTTGACGTGTGTGCCAAATAGCAGAAAACGCATCACTATACTTGTCACGTTCAGTTCTTTTTTTTTTTTGCCTCTTGTCTCAAGGATCGTTTTGTCTGTCTGATCAGGCCAGTAATCCAGCGAATATGCCCGGCTACAGATCAAACAAAAGGAAGATAGTATATCTTGCAAGCACAAAATCCTTTACAATTCTCCACAAAAAAAATCCTTTACTAGTACACATATCTGGTTTATACAGTACAAGTTAGCATATGCTTCCAAACTTCATTTTCTCGTAATATTATCCATGAATCTGACACAAAGCGCCAAAAGAATAAAAAAGAAGGGAGAAAGAATCGGGAGTGCGTGCAACAAGAAGTGGGTATGGTGCAATTTGTTCTGTTTGCGCCAGCGAAACTGGGATAATAAATAAAGGAATAAAAGAAACAAGTATAGTAGTACTACAACTTTGTCGATTGAAAAGGTATATCTGAACGTTACTTTTGATTTTTTGTGCACCGTACATTGCGTTGGACAGAGTGTCAATTGTCTTGATGCACTTCTCGCTGTATCACATTTCAAGATTAGCATCCACAATAGCTAATAGTTTTGACACGTAGCAACCTAGTACGAACCAGTCAGAAGCAGACTCGGTATTGTTTGCGGACGGGTTCGGATTAGTCCGTGAACAGTGATGTGGGAGCCGGCCATCCAACAGTGTCTCTTAAAACTTCCATCTTTTTTTAACTCCATGAGTTCAAAATAATAGCATATAAAATCATCGATCATTCCAAATATTCAAATACAACAGTAGTTCTAATTTAAATATTACATCTCAACTATTTCAAATAAAATAGTTCAAATTTGAATTCAAGTCGCACATATGTTTTAGTTGTCCCTTTTGACCGCCCACAAATGCTCAATCAAATATTCCTTGAGCTGCTCGTAAGTTGCTCAATATCGAATTTGTTGATGCATTTAAATAAACTCACCAAACGTGGCTAGATTCCGATGTGGGAGTTGGATAGGATCACCATTTTCTCAAATTTTATACCTCCGACAACATTTCCACCCTTATCCTCTACTATCATGTTGTGCATGATCACACCACATGTCATCATCTCCCACAAGGTCTTCGGATCTCATTGTTTAGCGGGTCATGAACAACTGCAAAATAGGCCTGGAGCACTCCAAATGCCCTCTTCACATCTTTTCTAGCTCCTTTTTGGCAAACCGAGATTTTTTTTCTGACCAATTGACACGGAGATAGTTTTGACAAAGGTAGCCCAGGGAGGATGGATACCATCAACCAGATAGCATCGCATGTTGTACTGATGCCCATTGACATTATAGTTGCAAGGAGAAGTTTTTCCTTCAGTCAACCTAGCAAACAATGGAGACCGTTGCAGCAGATATCATTGTGAGACCCAGACACGCCAAAGAAAAGCCTGCTAAATCCAGAGGTCTTGTGATTAAACTGCTTCAAGAATACTAGTAGGATTCTTAACATGGCCCCGATATGGCTCTTGTTCAGCACTTGGGCAGTTCTTCCATCTTCAACGCATGCAATAAAGAGATCCGAGCAAACTTGGCCACCCTCTTGCATCGGACAAATGGCATGGCGACCAGATGCAGCTAACGTTGGAGGCTGTGGAGGTCCGGGAAGGGCTTGGTGGGCTGCCAGTATGGTAGAGCGGTGGCATCGGCAAGGGAGGAAAAGGATGGAGAGAAAGAGGGAAGGATGGAGACGCGGGGTGCAAGCGGGGTTTTGGATGGGGCGGGAGTGTCAGAGTCGTATGTGTCAATGGTCCGGACTCCACAAAGACCCCCTCCCCCTAGTTTTCTTCCAGTCCGCGGGAAGACGGAGAAGCACTGGTTGGCGGAGTCATGTGGGATGACGTTGGATAGCAAACTGAGTCTAGAAAACGTTGTCCGGATGTTTACGTTCGATTTGAGGGTCTGCTTTGAAGATGCCCTAAAGTCCTATAAGATAGATTTTATAAACATATTCCAATATAAATTACCTTTCGAAGTTATATTCTGAAGACAGTGTTGATATTCAAGATGACCACTATTATATGGCACCTTGGTCTATGCGACTTAACCTTGAAATTTTGATCATAAGCCCAAGTCCATCATACTACTTGTTGATGTCGCCTATTGGTTGTGTGCATGATCTACGGTTGCGAAAGCCGGAGGAGATATTCTCTTCCATTATGTAAGAAATTATGGTCGCATCCACTTCTAAGCAAATGGTTATGCTCCAACTTGTCGAATGCGCCATCACGTCGCTCCACTCTACTAGATGCACATAACCTTCGCCCTTCCTTCCAATTATTGGAAAAGAAACAATTCATCTCCATCATGTTAATTTTCCTCACGATAGTCATGAACTACTCAACTCATTTTCGCAAATGGTTTTACGAGTGGTTGACATTCATTGCTCAATTCTCAGTTGTTCAACCATTTTGGTCTGAACAACCCTTGTTGGGTATGGTTGGACGATGCATGATTTGCTAGAAGGACAATTTTTCATGATGATGCAGGTTATTAACTAGCTTTTTGTTTGACAGCAATTTCATAATGATTTAAGCGTGCGCTCATAACCATATTCTCCTCGGGTATTCACTTCGGTGCCTGGGCTCACATGAACCCAGTGAGCAGTAAAATCACTAAAAATAGACTTTTCTTTCCAAAAAATCTGTTTTTTTTTTTGCAAGGAAGATGTGCATGTGCGTGCAAAATTTGATAAAGTTTGGACATTCAAGGAGCGCGCGACAAAAAATACCAAATCAGGCGTGAACAATGTTATTTTCGAATGCTTCTCATGTACCCAAATTTCAAATTTTTTTCATGAGCTCCTCGAATACACACTGACATCACACATTTGAGCATCTTTCATCACAAAAATATTGTATTTTTTCTTCTGTTTTTTCACGTTTTTACTATTCATGCCCGGGCTCATAACGCCTCTCTCTATTCTCTTGCCCTTTATTGCTTTTTTATGAGCCATCATACGACAGAGAGGTCCTCTTCTCCGACATCAGCATTAATTTCTGTGGGAACGGGACAACAGCTAATATGGCAAGGAGGTTGTACATGATTTGATTTGATAATTGGCATGAATATTGTACATGATTTGATTTGATAATCAAGCCAATAATAAGCCAATAATAAGCTAACGGGACAACAGCTTATCGTGCTTCCCCTAGAACTAGATGCTTTACGTGTCAAGTAGCCACGGCAATTACGCAGTTGAGATCATCGTCGTTTGTTTACATAATTAATTAATCAGCTTACGCACGTAGTGGGTGGCCCGTGACCGTGAGTAAGTGCAAGTGATGACTCCATGAATTACATGCATGCCCATGCTTGTCGTGGTGTGGCATGTGGCCGACTCTGCAACACAACCATATAGTGCAGGTACAGCTACATTTGAATACGACTTTCACCGCAGAAATAATGATAAAGATTTGCATACGACTTGAAAGGCAGTTTGATGAATGATGATACTGTATCACCTTCGCTTTTCAGATGAGCTGGGTAGCATACATGATGCAACGTTCGAGCAGCTAGAAGCTTGGGCGGTGTAGTCCGAAGAACATGGGTTGTGATTGTGAGCGACGCGCCAATCATCAGAAGACAGAAGCAGTACTTGTAGTTGATTATCACGGACTCACGGTTAGCACAAGCAAGGCAGTTGATAGTGTAGCGCTCTCATTTTCAGATGACCTGTGTATGTACATATACATACATATACGTACCGATCTAGCTAGCTAGAAACTTGGGCGATCTAATCCGGAGGAAGAAGATGGGTTAAGTTGGTGACGTGCCAATCATGAGGAGGAGCAAGGAGCAGTACAGCAGTGCTTGTCCTTGACGGTCACGGCTAGTACAACAACTAGGCACCGGTAAGGAGCGACGCCGATGCGTGCATACGGCCGGCCGGTTACGAATGTACATACAGTATACTACCGGTATACTGTACTACACTATACGCACACGCTCTAAGATTAAGACTGGCTTCTCCCTCTCCCTCTCCGACGCATTGTTTGCGCACATGCACTGCGAGTAGATTAGGTTATGAGATGATGTGATCCCGGCCGGAGCCGGAAGGGGGAGGTGGCGCACGAAGTTGGGTTGGAACAGTCGACGAGTCCACGGGACGCCGCCATCGTCGCTCCCGCCGACGAGATTCCCGCATGTGCAGGCGACGTCCCCGCGCCGTGAGCCCGTGACACGTATACGTACGTACGTACCTGCCGCCGGTCGCCGGAGGCCACGATGTATTTGTAATCCAAGCGGATATATCCCATGGTGGAATCATGAGCTGACAAAATGAGGAGGGAGACAGGGAGCCGCGTAAGTTTCATAAGAATGGTCAGACCCTGCGTGGCTGCGTGGTTTAACCCGGAAATGTCTGACAGCAACATGTCCAAGATCGGCAAAGATTGTGCCGAGAATGAGCAGTATCTGCATGCAGAGCAGAGCAATGTAAAACAAACTAACTAGTCCACCTGTCTCTTGCCGCGCAAACAGTTCATGTGTTCACCTCACTAACGCCAGCCTCTGCGCAGGCCGCTCCTTAACCCCGCCGGCGCCCGCAAGTTCGCCGCTTCCCTTCGGCGCCGAATCCGCGGCGGCGTCCTCGCCCCTTCACGGTTGTGGGGGCACCGCCATTACGCTTACGCCGGCCTTGGATCCCCGATGTGTCATTGCTTGTTCCGTGCGCGGGCTCGGCCAGTCAGTCTTCTCGGCTGCGGGCCTGCGGCAGGCATGGGAGATGCTCCCATCTTTTCGGCGTGCAACAGAACAGCAGCCTCCGCCGGAACCAAAGCGCCACGGCTAGTCTTGCGGCCACGATCGAGCGGTCACCACACCAGCTTCTCCACCGCCATCCCCTGCAGGAGCGGCCGCGCCGCGACGTCGCGGCTGGTGACGACCGGCACGCGGCAGCAGACCGAGCGGCCTCGGCGGTCCTCGGAGGACACGCGGCGGAGGACGTCCAGGAAACGGTCCTCGTCGCAGCAGGGCAGCGCGACGGGGCCAGGGGTGGACGGGAAGCCGTACTCCTCCTCCGACTGCCGGAGCAGATCACGGAACACGGGGTGGTTGAGGTGCGCCGCGCGCACCACGAACCGCCGCGACTCGCTGCCCACGCACACCGCCACGTGCCCCGCCGGCACCGGAGCCGTCGGCGCCGCCGCGGCCCGGGAACGCCACCGCTGCAGCGTCTGCTGGAGGCGGACGATGCTCTGGATCTTGCCGCATTTGGCCATTGCTCCCTTCTCGCCGGCTGATGGGTGCTCTGTTTCTGGTGGGTTGATGGCGAGGAGGGACGGACTTGGCGTGAGGATGCTCTGCTTTTCGAGGAGAGCGCGGCGTGGAGTTTTTATAGGCCGATGCTTGGTTCGTCCAGTTTGCCGGTGTTCCTCGGGTTTAGCTTATTTTTCTTTACCTACACTACTAGTACTAGGAGAGTATTAAACAATCAAAAAAGAATTTTTTTACGTGCACTCGGTAATTAGTCTTACAAACCCGCAGGAACCAATCAACACCAACGATTAGGCCCATAATTTTCAATCTAACTGTCATCATTGATTTAATATATTTTTGTGGGGTATGCTTAACAATTACAAATGACTGACCATGCTTCACCATCTACATCTACATCTACACTACTACTCCCTCCGTCCGAAAATACTTGTTATCAAAATGGATAAAAAGAGATGTATCTAGAACTAAAATACATCTAGATGCGTCCCTTTTTATCCATTTTGATGACAAGTATTTTCGAACGGAGGGAGTATTAAACAATCAAATAAGAACTTTTTTACGCGCACCTCATAATTAGTCTCACAACCCCGCAGGAACCAATCATCACCACATGATTAGGCTCATAATTTTCAATCTAACCGTCATCATTGATTTAATATCTTTATGAGGTACACTTAACAATTATAAATGACTGACTGTGCTTCACCAGGGGAGGAAAATATGGAACTCCATGGCCCGCAGCCCCTACAATCACGCAGTAAAAAAAAGAAACTGTTCGCTAGGAAGTAAGCACACAACGCACCAGGCTACGTTGTTGACGGACGCGAGCGGACGCCGCAACCACCGCGGGGATGAGCCGCCACCAATCTTCCTCGGACGCATGCGAGAGCAGGCCATCGCCCCCATCGTTCCAGTAGGCCGTCGCCCCCACCGCTCCTCCTCTGCTGGATGCCAGCGCAGGCCGCCGCCGCCGCACCGCCTCCGGTATTCACCGACGTGCCACAATCTCAAGATCTCGCCTCAGATAACCTTGGCAACACGGGGTAGGAGGAGATGGCCCCTCCCATCCTGTTACGCTTCCCGGCCCATGCGGCGCCGCACTGCGCCGCGCCTCGGCGCCTCTCCTCCCTGTCGTGCTCCCTCGACATCCAGACCCTAGCTCGTGCGTACGTGAGGAGGGCGTTGAAGAGGATGTCGAGGTGTCTCGAGCCACTTCAGGATTTCCTTCATCTTCCTCCTCCATGTAAAGGTATACACGTTCTCCTATCTAAACTTGGTCGTGTATAAGATCAGGAACAAGCAATTTGGCTTCCAGCAAAGTATTTCTCTTTATGTTTCTGTGATTTGATAATACAAACACATAAGGGTATCTAGATCCGCTGGTGGTTGACGATATGTTTCTGCCTTTAATAAATTCACACATGCAATTCTTGTAGATTGATTGAACTGTTGAACTAAGTGGATGCAGAAAATGAGTTAGTTTCTCAATAAAAAAGACTGCCATTTAGCACGGCGTTGAGGTCCACTATTCTATACATGTGACAGATTTTAAGAATAATGAGGTTTGATGTATACATGTTTCATTAGTGATAGCAGCCTCTTGCTTCTTTATTTTAGGTTCAAGTTGATTAAATATTGGTTGATCTCTTATGTAGGTACTCGCGTTGTCTCCACGATACAATCTTGAGTTTGAACTGTAGTATTGTGTCACTAAGTTGAAGTGCATACTCCCTGCTCCACTGAAAGCTACATCTGAAGATGAAGAGCAAGCTGAAACGACGCTATGATCAGGTTAATGTTCGATCTTGTGTTAGATCCGGGACTAATTCGCTGGTGCATGTCAGTGTTGAGTGTCTAACTGGTCGTGTATCTGTCAGCAGTACTTATTAATAGTTCGATGTGCCTGTAGACTTCTTGGATATAGGTTAGCAGATATGTGGAGCTGTTACCCAACATTAGCTCTTCAGAACTGAAATACAATGCCAACCAACTATTTTTTTTCTTTTTAGTTAAACAAATCTCATAGTATAACGCAAACCTACTATTTATTTTCTTTTGGTATTGAAATGTTCATTTTTGTTTTGCTCGATATATGTTGATGCTCACTTCATTCTGCTACAATTTTCCTCATGAAGCCTTGTGTTGATGTTGATGCCTATTTGTAGATATGGATTCACCATTCATTTTCTTCTATAAAACTTCACTACTATCCTACCTTCGTAATCATCTGCTAAAATTTTAGTCAAATAGGGTTTTGTTAGTTCAAAATTTCTTTTTGGCGGGCTACAAGAATGGAGGTTGTGTGGGAAGAGATTGTTGTTGCTGAAGGCCAACTATTGTTGTTCTGTCACGCTGATATTGAATATGCAACTACCTATCCAAGCTCATCAAGCACAAGTAATTTTTTTCTTCATAGTTCACTTCTCATCGGGAGGGGCGTTTTGGCTCCCGGGAGCACATGCTCCCCGGTATGTGCTCCCGGGTGAACAGTAACATGAAAATATATATTAAATGTTTTCAAAAAAATTCTGTAATTTGTTGTGGATGTTAGTGTTAGTGTCACAAACATGCTTGACAATTTTCATGCGAAACAGAATAGCAGTGTTTCGTCGGTGAAAATAAATAAATTTGGTGTGACATTTGTTTTGCCTCAGAATTTGCAGGTGGCATTTGGATGTGACTAACAACACAAAAAAAACTGTTGATTTTTTTGTCATTTCAAAAATTATTTTTGGGCCCAGGGGCACGTGCTCCCGGGAGCCGAATTGAATTTCCAACTTCTCATCTTGATACATGACGATGTGCTAAAATTTATTATTTTACTTATAATAATAGTACAATGACATTTTATTTAGAACACTGCCAAGTCATTTATTTAATTCAATGGGTACATTGGTATGTTGCTTAGAGCGGTTGTTCCCCTACTTCATCGAGTTGTGGCACTTAATGGCGTTGGTTGAGACAATGACGTCAAAATAGAAAGAAGATTATGGAAAGTTGGACTTGTAAGAAAATAATTATATTACCGTAGATCTATAGTAGATAGAAAGAAAAAATAGTGATTGTAACTGAGTACTTGAATATGTTATTCAAGGTTCGTAGAATAAGAAGGATGCTATTAGTCTGAAATGTGAATGTAGTAGCTTGTTTGGGAGGAAAATGAATTTTCGCATATTATTGTAACATTAGGCAATACGTGCGTTGCAAGTGCGTGCTTACTAGTTATGAAAATTCTTCCTATGTTTGGTTTATTGCATGCGCAAAAGATTAGCACCTAAATCAGGAACATGTGCTATGATGTGCCTGGCAATATTTCCTCCTTGTGAAAATCATTTCCTTCTCACTTCAATCATTCGGTATGTCTATTTATTTTGAGAACACAATACAGACGCACGCGCTTATATATACGTGCATATACTCATCCCTATGAATATACACAAAAGTAGACCCTGCCTCTATGAAACCTCCGAGAGACTGAGTCGGCATATCATCTTGAGATTGACGAAGTCACCACAGGCGTCTCGTAGTCGACGAGAACGTCTCCTCCCCTTGAACTTGCATCGCCGCAAATCCTCAAAGAAATCCAGAAAAATGCGAGCACCAGGACTTGAAACCCTGGTGGGTTGAGGATACCAGTGTCCTCCTAACTATCCAACCACTGGTTGGTTCGCATATGTCTATTTTTATTTGTTCGTGTGTATACCATGCAGCGTGAGTCGCTGTGCAAATGCTTAAAACCCCTCATTTGATAAATGTCACGTGCCAATTTTTTCAGGCGACGGTCGATTCACTTTGCGCAAGGCCAAAGGTGGAGACGGCGAGGCCGGACCATGCATGAGCGGGAATGAATCTGAAACTTGACGGTGTGGGTTAGAAGGAGGGGGGTCATCAGAGTTTGTGCAGGTCCGGTGCTTAGAGGAATGGTCGCGGCGACGGCAAGCAAAGGCCGTTGTGGGGGTTGATGGGAGAGTAAGGTGGTGGGCGGCAGTGCCTGTCAGCCACGGGGAGGTGGCGGGGGTCCCCAAAGTTTCTGCATGTCATGGGGCATAGAGGGCAACAATCAAAGGCGGTTGGGGGAGGGGAGGGCAGGGCGGCGAGGCAATGTGCGGTAGCGCCCACCGGCCGCGGGGAGGGGGTAGGCAGGCAATTGGGGCGGGGTAGGTGGGCGGCTGCTGGAGGAAGAAGAAAGGGAGGAGCAAGATAAACTGTGCACATCCTGTTTTGGGTTGATAGATGAAAATCTAGCAGTCCTGATGGAAAGTGACTAATGCCAATGAAATTTTCAGGCACCTGACGAACATGCAGTCTTTAAAACCCTAGGTATGTGTTCTGCTTATACTCCACTTTGCACAAAGCAGCACTTTGTACAGAAAAAACGGTACAAAGATGACCGCCATAAAAAGATACTACTCCTTTATGGACGGAAATGAAATTGATTTAGGATGGGCAGTCAATTAGAAGATAAAATCCGCTTATAACGCTTGTAAATATCTGTAAAAATATACTAAAAATTCCAGAAAATGGGGTACGAAATAAATTGTTGCAAACTTCATGATTATTTGGCAAAAAATTATTTGTAATTTTTCACATGATGCAAATAATCATATTTATTTTGAAGTATAGCATTTACAAGTTGTAATTATTCTCCATGTAGGCGGATTTTGCATTATTTTCCGAAGCTTTCAAGTAGTAACAATTTTGTTAGGTTCAAAAAGCCGTAGTCAAGCTCTCAAAATCCCCTATAGGATGAAGAAAAGTGCCACAACCCCAATAAAGGGCCATTCCTTTTCATATGCAGATAATGAGAAACTGCCCAGAGAATAACTATGTGTAAAATCCATTCCCCCCAAAAATAAGTTGGAATCCAGTTCTTTTCGGTTGTTGCAATTTGAAACAGTTGTGTGAGTTGAGCAGAGAGGCGAAGAGCGGACGGTTCAGTCGGGCTATAACAGCATCTCCACTCGTGCCCCC
>NC_041383.1:731715690-731740185 GCF_002162155.2 Triticum dicoccoides | reverse complement strand
GCTTGGGGGCTCCGGCGGAAGGAAAATCGGCGTATGGGCCACCACTATCAGGTGAAAACGATTTTTCCATGTTCAGATTCGCCCGCCGCGGCCACTACCCCTCGCGCCGCTGTGCCAATCCCGGTGCCGCCCACCTGCCCACCGGCACTAGAAAGGCCATTTCCCGCCGGAAAGAGAGGGTTCGCCGCGGCAGCATCCATCCTGCTCCCTGGGCGAGCTTTCCGGTGCTCCGGCCACGCAGGCGGGGATACAGGCTGCTGTGCGGCCATCATGCCCGCCAGGTGTTCAGCGATTTGTCTGCTCGAAATGGACTCGGACGACGAGGAGGTGTCCGCAGTGCTGCTGGAAGAGGAACCCGAGGCCGACGCCCAGGACGAAGAGCACCTCATGGTCCTCGCCTCTCTGGTCGGCCTGTTTGCGAGCAATACAAAGCCGCGGAGAGGTGGCTTGGCGCCGGGCCGCCAGAAGAGCAAGCAGAGGCATCGACTGGAGGGCTATTTCTTGCTCTATGCCGACTACTTCGCCGATGCTCAACTGCATGGTGAGAAAGTATTTCGGCGCCATTATCGCATGAGCCGAAAGCTCTTCCTCGGGATTGTGAATTTCATCCGGGAGTTGGACAACTACTTCAAGTGCAAGAAGGATTTCACCGGCACACTTGGATTCACCTCACTCCATAAGTGCACGACAACTATGAGGATCTTTGCATACGAAGCTCCCGGTGATATACTGGAAGACTATGGATGCATGGCCGAGTCCACCATCATTGGGTGCTTGTACAAGTTCTGCAGGGCAGTGGTGGCAGTGTTTGGATCATAATACTTGCGATCACCCAATGCTGAAGATACTGCTCGGATCCTAGCACAGAATGCAGCAAGAGGATTTCCTGGGATGCTTGGAAGCATCGACTGCATGCATTGGCATGGAAAAACTGCCCATTTGCTTGGCAGGGGATGTGCAAAGGCGCCAAAGGAGTTTGCAGTGTGGTACTTGAGGCAGTGGCCACACAGGACCTTTGGATTTGGCACTCCTTCTTTGGTATGACAGGAACAAACAATGACATCAACGCACTGCAGTGCTCGAATGTCTTTGCCAAGCTTGTTGAAGGTCATGCTCCTCCGGTGAACTTCGAGGTCAATGGGCGCCAGTACAACAACGGATACTACCTAGTAGATGGCATCTATCCGAGATTGTCCACATTTGTTAAGACTATCTCAAACCCTGTGCCAGGAGGCAAGAACTCCTACTTTGCCAAGTGTTATGAGGCTTGCAGGAAGGATGTCGAGCATGCATTTAGTGTGCTCCAATCTTGATTTGCTGTTGTCCGGTACCCCGCTCTGACCTGGTCGAAAGATCAAATGTAGGAAGTCATGACTTGGTGTGTCATCTTGCACAACAAGATCATTTAGAGCGAGCAGGAAGAGCCAATGTTTGACATTGAACCATATTACAGGCAAAGTCCTCTTACCCAACTTGATCACCAGCTACCAGCAACTTGGGCTGCCTTCCTCAATATGTGTCAGGAGATCTAAGACCCACAGGTGCATCAAGAACTGCAGCACGATCCGGTGGAGCACCTATGGAGTCTCAAGAGCAACACCTAGCTCGACGCGTGATGAAATGTGAGTTTTTATTTGTGTTTGAATTATTAGTTTTATTCGTTGAACTATTTAATTTGTATTGATTTCTGTGATGAACAATGTGATAAAAAATCAGTTTTTGTTGAATTTATGCCGAATCACGCCGAATGTGGGCCAAATTTAGGCCAATTTGCATCGAAATTTGGCCGAAATCGACGACTATTGCAAAATGAGACTAATTTCGTGCACAGATAGTGGAAACTACACTACATGCGTGTTCTTTTCAGCTACCGATTCTGCAAACCCAGAAGCTGATCTGGAAGTAGAAAATGAGCGGCCCAAAAGTCCTTGTGAGCTTGCTCAATTTAAAAGCATTAAGGTACGTGTGAAGAGTGACCAACCAGCTATGCCACGTGGCGCAAGTTGGTTGGCTGCAGTGAGAAATCTTTTACAATGTTTTTTAGATGAAGGTGTGGATTATTTTTTGAATATATTTTTTAGATGGAGATGAGGACCTATGAAATTTTAAAAAAGGGGTTGTGCAAAGTGGCACTCGCTGATAGACTGTTGTGGTATTTTTTTACTTTTTACTTTTTTTAGATGAAGGTGAGGATTTCTTTTAGATGTTTTATACGGAGGTGAGGACTTTATATATTTTTAAAAATAAAAACGTGCGCACAACTTCCCCTCAAGCGGCGCCACAGGGTGGCGCCCCAACTACTAGTTGCGTATATCCAAAGTGGAAAGCAAGGCACCGCCGTGCCGTCACAGCTGGGGTTCGCCGCCGGGGCAAAGCCATTTCCATGTCAAGCTGATTGTTTCACATGCAATGAGAGCTGTGAGCTAAAGCTAAACTGGACCACGACACTCGGGCACAGTGCTAGAGAAAAATGGAAGCGTGAAGCGTTTCCCTAGTATCCATGCTTTGTCGTCAGCCTCAAAGTGGTCTTCTGCAGTTTGCTATCCGGTGAGGCCGGTGACGAGGCGTTGTGTGCTCGTGGTGCATGTGGCACGGTGCTGTCTGCAGCAGAGCCTGGCGGGCAGTGGGCTATTTGGCTTACATGTGCCCGGATTTTCGCCTCGCCTGATACGAATGTTGATATGTGAGATGGGTCCCATATGACAATTTCAGATTTGTTTTCTAAGGGCCCACGTAAGTGGCATGATAAGGTGGTGGGAAGTTTAGTCTCACCATGCTAGTGGAAAGAAAGTTGGAGTGGTTTATAAGGGTGGCTCTTCTACATGCTATTGGAGCTTGAGAAGAGAAGAGGCCCTCGCGCGCTCCTCCTCCGCCGCCTGCCCCGCCCCGCCCCGCCCCGCCCCGCCTCGTCACACGGTCGACGGGAGAGCAGGTCTCCGAAACCACGCCCTTCTGGTTCATGTACGGGGTGAGGGGCGAATAGGTTTTTGGGCAGCGATTACGCGACTGCTCGCTTCCGATCGTCTACTTCCTCTACGTCCGCGTCGCCTTCATCATCACCATGCCCACCGACCCCGACCGTGCCGCCGCCCAGAAAGCTGAAGCCGGCAAGAAGGCCGCCGAGGACGCCGTTGCTGCCACCAAAGCCACGGCCTCTGCATGGCCTACTGGAGGGTATAACTCGTTTATCCCGCTCCTGATTAATTTCATATTAGCAGTACTAGCAGTATGTGTAGATTTGTCTACTGTTTGCTTAGTACGTGCATGTTTAGATCAAAGTCAGTACGTCATCAACTTAGTCAATGCCATGCTAGTGATTTACTCATGGATTAATTTAATCAAGAAATTGCCTATTTACTCAACAATCCAAAAACCTATTATGTGTAGGAATTTTTCGGCAAGTGGCTTTGCCGCAGCACTGAAACCGGATAAGTTTACCTGTACGTATTTTAAGCGTTGGCAGATAAAGACCACTTTATGGCTCACGGCTATGAACATGTTCTGGGTCACCGGTGTGTCCACGGGAACGATTGCTCCTGAACAGGAGAAGGCGTTCAGGGAGGCAACCACTCTGTTTCTCGGAGCAGTTCTTAGCGTGATCGGAGATAAACTGGTCGACGCATATTTACATGTGCATGTCGCCAAGGACTTGTGGGAGGCGCTCGAATCTAAGTTCGGGGCCGCCGATGTAGGGAGCGAGATGTATATTATAGAGCAGTTCCACGATTACAAGATGGTTGAGAACCGTCCTGTACTGGAGCAGGCTCGTGAGATAATATGCATTGTTAAGGAGCTTGAGCTTCTGAAGTGCGAGTTACCGGGCAAGTTTGTCGCGGGCTGCATAATCGCTAAGCTCCCCAATTCCTGGAGGAACTTTGCCACCACTCTGAAACATCAGAGGCGTGAATTCTCTGTGGAGGATGTCATTGGCCATCTGAGTGTTGAGCAGAATTCGAGGGCAAAGGACTCGCACGGAAAAGGGGCCGAAGGGACTTCTGTTGCCAACATGGTGAACCAGAGGAACTTCAACTCCCACAAGTTCAAGGGAAAGAACGGTGTCCAACAGAATACCGACTTCAAGAAGAAGGGTAAGAAGACCTTCAAGAAGAACAAGAAGGATGAGGGCTGCTTTACTTGTGGTTCGACTGAACATTGGGCCAACAAGTGCCCAAACAAGTTTAAGAAGTCAGGACAGGACTCCAAGTCCGTCAACATAATTGTGGGCAACAATGAGAATGGTGCATCTGGGTACAGTAATTTATTTACTGTTTTTTCAGTGTCTCAGCCTACCGATTGGTGGGTGGATACAGGTGCAGGTGTTCATGTGTGTGCTGACATTTCATTGTTCTCTTCTTATCAGGTCACAGGCCACGGGTCCGTATTGATGGAAAATGGCGCGAGTGCTTCTGTTCATGGTGTTGGCACGGACGATCTGAAGTTTACTTCGGGAAGGATCGTGCAGCTGAAGAACGTGCAGCATGTCCCCGCCATCAAGAAGAACCTCGTTAGTGGCTCCCTTCTATGTAGAGAAGGGTTTAAATTGGTATTCGAGTCTAATAAATTAGTTGTTACTAAGTATGGACTATTTGTTGGAAAAGGTTATGAGAGCGGAGGGATGTTCCGCCTTTCCCTCGCAGATTTCTGTAATAAAGTCGTGAACCATATTCATTCGAGTGTTAATGAATCTGAGGTTTGGCATTCACGTCTTTGTCACATAAGTGTCGGTGTTATGATGCGGCTAGCTAAGTTGGATTTAATCCCGAGTTTCACTTTAGCCAAAGGTTCTAAGTGCCTGTCATGTGTGCAAGCTAAGCAACCTCGCCAGCCTCACAAGGCCGTGGAGGAGAGACACTTGGCACCATTAGAACTCATACATTCTGATCTTTGTGAGATGAACGGTGTATTGACTAAAGGTGGAAAGAAATACTTCATGACATTGATAGATGATTCCACTAGATATTGCTATGTGTATCTGTTAAATACTAAAGATGAGGCTCTACACTACTTTAAAATCTATAAGGCAGAAGTTGAGAATCAACTTGAAAAGAAAATTAAACGATTCCGTTCAGATCATGGTGGAGAGTACTTCTCGAGTGAGTTTGATTCCTTCTGTGCGGAACACAGCATTATTCATGAGAGGACGCCTCCCTATTCACCCCAGTCAAACGGGGTTGCCGAGCGGAAAAACCGTACTCTAACTGATCTGGTTAACGCCATGTTAGATACATCGGGTTTATCCAAGGCATGGTGGGGGGAGGCTATATTGACGGCATGCTGAATAAAGTTCCGATAAAGGATAATGAGATCACTCCCTATGAGAGATGGGCAAAGAGAAGGACAACACTCTCGTACTTGCGTACTTGGGGCTGTTTGGCGAAAGTCAACGTGCCGATACCCCAAAAGCGTAAGCTTGGACCCAAGACTGTGGACTGCGTTAATTTGGGCTACGCTAAGAACAGCGTTGGCTATAGATTTCTAGTAGTGAAATCTGAGTTACGTGACCAGAAGGTCGGCACAATCATAGAGTCTAAGGATACTACATTCTTTGAGGATATTTTTCCTATGAGAGATATGCAAAGCACTTCTAGACAGGAATCTGAGGAGACTCCTGAGCCTGCCATTCCTATGGAATATTATGAACGAACACATGATGAAAATCCTGAGGAGGATGACGAGGAAACCCTTGGTAGGGGCAAGATACAAAGGACTGCAAAGACCTTTGGTGATGATTTCTTCGTGTACCTCGTGGATGATACTCCCACTTCTATCTCAGAAGCGTATGCCTCTCCAGAAGCTGACTACTGGAAGGATGCGGTCCGTAGCGAGATGAATTCCATCATGGCTAACAGGACATGGGAGATCACTGAGCGTCCCTATGGTTGCAAACCATTGGGATGTAAGTGGGTGTTCAAGAAAAAGCTTAGGCCCGATGGTACGATTGAAAAGTACAAGGCCAGACTTGTGGCCAAAGGCTATGACCAGAAAGAAGAGGAAGATTTCTTTGATACTTATTCACTTGTGGCTAGACTGACCACCATTCGAGTATTACTCTTGTTGGTGGCCTCACATGGTCTTCTCGTCCATCAAATGGATGTTAAGACGGCTTTTCTGAATGGAGAGCTAAATGAGGAAATCTACATGCAACAGCCAGATGGCTTTGTGATAGATGGTCAGGAAAGGAAGGTGTGTAAGTTGCTGAAATCTTTATATGGCCTGAAGCAAGCACCTAAGCAATGGCATGATAAGTTCAATACAACTCTGACATCTGTTGGTTTCGTTGTTAATGAGGCTGACAAATGTGTATACTATCGCCATGATGGGGGCGAAGGAGTTATACTATGCTTGTATGTTGATGACATACTGATATTCGGAACAAACCTCAAAGTCATTGAGGAGGTCAAATCGTTTCTGTCTCAGAACTTTGAGATGAGGGACCTTGGTGTGGCTGATGTTATCTTGAACATCAAGCTATTGAGAGATAATGAGGGTGGGATTACACTTCTGCAATCCCATTATGTTGAGAAGGTGTTGAGTCGTTTTGGATATTCGGACTGCACACCATCTCAAACACCATATGATCCTAGCGTGTTGATTCGAAAGTCCAAAGGCATGGCTAAAGATCAATTGAGATACTCTCAAATCATTGGTTCACTGATGTACCTAGCGAGCGCAACGAGGCCTGACATCGCGTTTGCTGTGAGCAAACTGAGCCGGTTTGTTTCCAAACCGGGTGATGTACATTGGCATGCTGTTGAAAAAGTTATGCGCTATCTGAAAGGTACTATGAACTATGGACTTCACTATACCGGAGACCCGTCGGTACTTGAAGGGTATAGTGATGCGAATTGGATCTCTGATGCTGATGAGATGAAGGCCACAACTGGGTATATGTTTACTCTTGGAGGTGGCGCTATTTCCTGGAAGTCTTGCAAGCAAACGATCTTAACGAGATCGACAATGGAAGCAGAATTAACAGCATTAGACACTTCTGGTGTTGAAGCAGGATGGCTTCGAGATCTTTTGATGGACTTGCCACTGGTTGATAAACCGGTTCCGGCTATCCTTATAAATGGTGACAATCAGACTGTCATCACCAAGGTGAAGAGTTCAAAGGACAACATGAAATCCAACAAACACATAAGAATGAGATTAAAAGCTGTCAGAAAATTAAGAAACTCCGGAGTGATAGCGCTGGACTATGTCCATACGGCTAAGAATCTGGCAAATCCCTTTACGAAAGGGCTATCACGTGTAGTGATAGATAGTGCATCGAGGGAGATGGGTATGAGAACCATATGAGTTGCCATGGTGGTAACCCAACCTATGTGATCGGAGATCCCATGAAGTAGGACCTGGGAAACAAGCCAGTGGTGAACTGAGGAGAGTAACTTTACTAACCCACTCCGTTGGAGATGCAATACTCTCGGAAATTGTATGGAAGGATGATTACTATCTTAATGTGTTCCAAGGCTTATATGTATAAGCAAGATGCTATCCTACAGAGCGATCTTTGGAGGGACACACCTATGTGAGCCCGACTGCTAGTCACAGTCTATGAGATTGGGGTGATCTCTAGTAAGCTCATGAATAGGCCAGGAGTGTGACTTATATGCTCCACCCGAGGGGTCAGCCTTCGGCAGCCCAGTACTAGTAAGACATGTGGTGAAACTTCTTTACGCCAAACTGACAATTCAAGGCATAGTCCATTGCTCAGTTGTGAAGGAGTGTAGCTACTTGCTCTAGGTGAAGCTCAACCTTAACAGGTCTTCACTGAAACACTAGTATATCAAAACAGCATTTGGAACAAAGGACAAAGTGGGCTCCTGAGATCTGGTGGGGGATTATTGAAATGTGAGATGGGCCTAGAGCCCATATGACAATTTCAGATTTGATCTCTAAGGGCCCATGTAGGTGGCATGACAAGGTGGTGGGAAGTTTAGTGCCACCATGCTAGTGGAAGGAAAGTTGGAGTGGTTTATAATGGTGGCTCTTCTACATGCTATTGGAGCTTGAGAAGAGAAGAGGCCCTCGCGCGCTCCTCCGCCGCCCGCCTCGTCGCGCCGCGCCGCGCCGCGAGTTGCGGGAATGAGCCGAGCCGAGCTCACACCTATGCGCTTAGTTTTGCCAGTCACTAACGGAGAGGTTCTGACAGCAGGGCCACGATCCGAGACGTCGGATCGTGGGCTGTCACGGACTCGGACGTGGGTCAAGCCCACGTCTCTCCACGCGGTTGCGTCTATATAAGTGTGCGGTGTCCCCTAACCCTAGCCACCACAAACAAATCACATCTGCTCACGCGCACGCCCACCGTCGTTCCTTTGCTGCTGCTGCCGCCGGTGACTCCATCCCGTCCGCCGCGTACACGATCGACGGGAGAGCAGGTCTCCGAAACCACGCCCTTCTGGTTCCTGTACGGGGTGAGGGGCGAATAGGTTTTTGGGCAGCGATTACGCGACTGCTCGCTTCCGATCGTCTACTTCCTCTACATCCGCGTCGCCTTCATCATCACCATGTCCACCGACCCCGACCGTGCCGCCGCCGAGAAAGCTGAAGCCGACAAGAAGGCCGCCGAGGACGCCGCTGCTGCCACCAAAGCCGCGGCCTCTGCATGGCCTACTAGAGGGTATAACTCGTTTATTCCGCTCCTGATTAATTTCATATTAGCAGTACTAGCAGTATGTGTAGATTTGTCTACTATTTGCTTAGTACGTGCATGTTTAGATCAAAGTCAGTACGTCATCAACTTAGTCAATGCCATGCTAGTGATTTACTCGTGGATTAATTTAATCGAGAAATTACCTATTTACTCAACAACGAATACGATCGCTCGTTTGATCATCCGCACTGTTTGCGCTGCGCGATAGATATTGTAGCTTTCCGTCATCACTCAGGCCACGTACGTACGTACGCATCCACTTATGCTAGCTTACAGTGACAAACGGTGGCTGCGGCCAAACGTGCATGAAACGCCATGATATGGGTTAACTGTCCATGAAACCCCACCGGTGGCCGTGGCCGGCTGGCCGCAGCCAAACGTGCAGCCGGTAGCAGCGCGGGCGGCTCTCGCTAGTCGCGCCATTGACGGTAAAACTAGCGCTGGCGCCTGCACACTCCACGATCCGCGAGACACCTCAAGAATCTATTTGAGTATGACGCGGCGCGGCCGCCTGCCCAAGCGCAGCGGAACGCCGTGCCCCAGTGCCCGGTGTTAGAAATAGAGATAAATCTTCTATTGTAATCTCAACAAACTCTATTCTCTCTTTCCCTCTCGTGTCTATTCCTTTCTCTGTAACCATCGAATCCTAGCGACCGGTGCTTCCTTGTACGCCACGGCAGGGGCTATTCCTGCCTCACATCAATATATACACTGCGGCTCCTCTCACGGGGAGTAGGAACGCTTCCATCTAACATGGTATACAGAGTCAACCTCTTCCTATCGATCTAGCCAGAAGCTTTCTCCCCATTACCTTCGCCATGTCCTCCACCTCGGCCACCATCACCCTAAACCTAGGAGCTCCACCAGCCGAGAAACTCACCAAAACAAATTTCATCCTATGGAGAGCCCAAGTCATGCCTGGCCTGCGAGGAGCGCAGGTCACCGGCCTCCTCGACGGAACTGACGCCGCGCCACCGAAGACGGTGCAGACGCAGCGGACGGACAAGACCGTCGCCACCGAGCCCAACCCTCTGTATGCGCAGTGGGTCTCAAAGGACCAGCAAGTCCTGAGTCATCTTCTGAACTCTCTATCGAAAGAGATCTCGCCCAAGTCGTGAGTAAGGAAACAACCTTTGATCTTTGGACTGCCATCACCACACTTTTTGCCTCGCGGTCCCAATCCCGCATCACAAACCTGCGGATCGCCATCACCAACACAAAGAAGGGATCCATGTCCTGCAACGCCTTCATGGCCCGGATGAAAAATCTGGGAGACGAGCTCGCTGTAGCGGGCCGGCTGGTCTCGGATCCGGAGATGGTGGATTATGTCCTTGTTGGCCTTGACAGATACTATGATCCTGTCGTGGCGGCCATCGGCGCTGTCAAAACGACAATCACCGTTGATGAGCTCTTCGCCCAGATCGCGGCGTTTGATCAGCGGGTGGAGATGCTCGGCGACGGTGCAGACGCCGGCTTCAACTCCTCTGCCAACATAGTATACAGAGGGCGTGGACGCGGCTACAACAGGGGTCGAGGTTGTGGCAACAGCAAGGGGCGCGGCCGAGGCAGGCGTCCCTCTCCAACTCCTTCTGGTGGCCACGGCGGCGGTGGCGGCGGTGGCCGCGGTCGCTCACATCAGCAACGTCAGCAACAACCCTACGACTACCCAGAATGTCAGATCTGTCTCAAGCACCATCCAGGAGGTGCTCGAGACTGCTGGCATAGGTATGATGATGACGAGCATGAGGAGAAGGGGGCAAACCTTGTCACTGACTCCTATGGCGTTGACACTAATTGGTACGCGGATACCGGCGCCACACATCATATCACCGGCGAGCTGGACAAGCTGACGACAAGAGACAAGTACCATGGGCAAGATCAAGTGCACACCGCAAGTGGTTCTGGTATGAACGTTACTGATATTGGTCATTCAATTGTTCAAACCCCTACATAAACATTGCACCTTAACAAAGTTCTTCGTGTGCCCCAAACATACAAAAATCTTCTCTCTGTTCATCGCTTTACTCGAGATAATCGTGTCCTTATTGAATTTTACCCCTATTTCTTTTTGGTCAAGGACTTGGACACGAGGAGAATTCTTCTTAGGGGCAAGTGCGTGGGAGGTATTTATCCTCTCATATCTTCATCATCGTCATCGCTGAATAAACAAGCGCTTATCGCCATCAAGCCTACTTCATCAAAGTGGCATAGTCGTTTAGGGCATCCTTCTTCAGTTATTGTCAAGTTTGTTCTTAGCAAAAATAAACTTCCCTACTCAAATGAGTCTAGTATTGAGTCAGTGTGTGATCCATGTATGCAAGCTAAAAGTCATTAGCTACCATATCCTGTATCTACCAGCATATCTACTGCACCCTTACAACTTGTTTTCTCAGATGTTTGGGGGCCAGCTCCCACTTCGGTTGGTAGATATTCATACTATGTAAGCTTCATTGATGATTACAGTAAATATACTTGGATCTATCTTCTCAAAAAGAGGTCTGAAGTGTTTCAAGTTTTCTCAAATTTTAAGAATCTTGTTGAGAGACGACTAAACACTAAGATCATTGCTATGCAAACTGACTCGAGGGTGAGTACAAGAAGTTGAATTCCTTTTTTCAGCAACTTGGCATCTCCCATCATGTCTCATGCCCTCATGCACATCAGCAGAATGGCTCTGCTGAGAGAAAGCATTGCCATGTCGTTGAAGTAGGGCTAGCCCTACTTGCAAATGCATGTATGCCACTGAAATTTTGGGATGAAGCATTCTTGACTGCCACTTACCTCATTAATTTACTTCCCAGTAAAGTCATCAAGTTTGAAACTCCTGTCACACGCCTTTATGACATCACACTTGATTACAAATCCTTACGTGTCTTTGGTTGTGCGTGCTGGCCCAACCTACGACCATATAATTCTCGCAAGCTTGCATTCCGTTCAAAAAGGTGTGCCTTCCTAGGATATAGTCCTATTCACAAAGGAGTAAAATGTCTTGATATTGCTAGTGGCAGAGTTTACATATCCCGCGATGTTGTTTTTGATGAGTCTATATTTCCCTTTGCATCTCTCCACCCAAATGCCGGAGCCATACTCAAGAAAGAAATCCTTATTCTTCCTCCTAACCTTCGAAATTTTGAGCAAGGGGGCGACGATTGTACTGACCAATATGATAACCCAACCAGTTCTAGTTGTGCATCTTGTCCTGTGCAGATCCATGAAGAAACCGCAGGAGAAAACGGTGCTCAAAATGATCAAGGTTTGATGCAAAACGATCTTATATTGCACGTGTTGGAGAATCAGGAGGCAGGTGCTGATCACGAGGCTGATTTGGAGCAGCCTGCAACTCCGCAGCGACTGGCGCCCTCGGATCGCACGCAGAGATCGACTCCGGATCGCGCGTCCACCAGGGGTCAATCTCAGCCTGCCACGTCGCCAGCCAGTGGGTCGGACCCGCGTCCCACGTGCGGGTGGCCAATGGCGCACCATCCCCAGCCCGACGCAGTCGGCTCGGGATCGCCTTTCCCCATGCGCGCTCAGGAGACAGCGACGCCAGTGGGATCCTGTGTGGCGCGTGGATCTGCGACGAGTGCCAACACGACTACACGGGGGGCTACAGAGTTCGGAACCGGATCTGCTGTGCAAAGCGGATCTGGTACTTCCTCTGGATCTTCTATGACGTGATCACCTGTGCAGCAACCAGCACCACCAGTTCAACAACAGCCAATGCCAACTTCACGTGTGATGACTCGCTTACAAAAAGGTATAAAAAATCCAAAAGTCCGAACTGATGGCACTATACCCTATGGCATGTTGTGTATTGCAGGAGAACAAACTAGTTTGGAAGATGCATTTGGAGACTCAAAGTGGAAAAATGCAATGGATGAAGAATACTCTGCACTCATGAAAAATAAAACATGGCACCTTGTACCAGAAAAACGAGGTAAAAATATTATTGACTGCAAATGGGTTTACAGAGTTAAAAAAAGGGCAGATGGCTCCATCGACAGGTATAAGGCACGTCTAGTTGCAAAAGGCTTTAAACAACGTTATGGTCTAGATTATGAGGACACCTTTAGTCCAGTTGTTAAGGCTGCAACTATTAGGCTTGTGCTAGCTATTGCTGTTTCCAGGGGATGGAGCTTGAGGCAGCTAGACGTTCAGAACGCATTTTTGCATGATGTTCTGGAAGAGGAGGTTTACATGAGACAACCACCTGGGTATGCAGATAAAAAGAGACCTCATTATGTGTGCAAACTTGATAAGGCGCTCTATGGCTTAAAACAAGCACCAAGGGCGTGGTACTCAAGGTTGAGTTCTCAGCTAAGGTATTTTGGTTTTGCTGCATCCAAGGCTGACACGTCATTCTTCATTTACAACAAGGCAAAGACAATCATATTTGTCTTGATTTATGTTGATGATATTATAGTTGCTAGCTCCTCACAAGATGCCATTAATGCTCTTCTGCATGATTTAAGTTCAAAGTTTGCTTTGAAAGATCTTGGTGATCTACACTTCTTCATAGGCATTGAAGTTAAGAAGATTTCAGATGGCATCGTGCTAAGTCAGAACAAATATGCTATTGAACTTCTAACTCGTATAGGGATGAAGGACTGTAAGCCTTCACCTACACCATTATCATCCTCGGAAAAACTTTCAGCTTTTGAAGGGGAGCCACTCAAGGAAGAAGAAAGCACAAGGTACAGGAGTGCTGTGGGAGCCTTACAGTATCTGACGCTGACAAGACCAGATATATCATTTGCAGTCAACAAGGTTTGTCAGTATTTGCATGCACCTACTACTGCACACTGGACAGTTGTTAAAAGAATTATACGATATATTAAGCACACTGTGAGCCTAGGACTTCAGTTCAAACATTCTAGCTCTACTCTTGTTAGTGCCTTTTCTGATGCTGACTGGACAGGATGCAGTGATGACAGGAGGTCAACAGGAGGATTTGCAAATTCTTTGGTTCTAACCTTATTTCTTGGAGTGCCAGGAAACAGGCTAGAGTGTCAAGATCAAGCACAGAGGCTGAGTACAAGTCACTAGCAAATGCAACTGATGAGATTATTTGGATTGAATCATTGCTTAATGAGTTGGGTGTTAAACAACACCACACATCATATTTATGGCGTGACAACTTAGGAGCTACCTATCTCTCTGCTAATCCAGTGTTTCATGGCAGAACTAAACATATTGAAATTGATTTTCATTTTGTGAGAGAAAGGGTTGCAGAGAAGAAACTGGAGATCAGGTTCATCCCTTCTAAAGATCAGGTAGCAGATGGCTTCACCAAAGCATTACCGGTCAAACCATTTGAGGAGTTCAAGAGGAACCTTAATATAGGATAGTTGAGATTAAGGGAGGGTGTTAGAAATAGAGATAAATCTTCTATTGTAATCTCAACAAACTCTATTCTCTCTTTCCCTCTCGTGTCTATCTCTTTCTCTGTAACCACCGAATCCTAGCGACCGGTGCTTCCTTGTACGCCACGGCAGGGGCTATTCCTGCCTCACATCAATATATACGCCGCGGCTCCTCTCACGAGGAGTAGGAACGCTTCCATCTAACACCCGGCACATGGTCGACGAATCGAGCGGCCGTCCGTGGTTAAGCCGTCGCCGTTGCGGGAGGCGCTGTCGTGCCCCAGCCCCGCCCATGTGCCGCCGCTAGCGGTGGTGGGCCGCGGCCGTGACGCGAAGCGCCTCAGGCGGCGGAGGGCGATGCGGCAGATCCCTCCGGCCACGGGCGTTGGTCGTGTCAGTGTCAGACCTGTCCTAGGCAGCATGATTAGAGATGCAATTTGGGCGTGTCAAGTCACATGATTAGCGAAGAAAACGATCGGCGGGACAAGCCAACGGTCGCTTTCGCATCGTGCACCCGATCGTACCCAGTACCCACCTCCATGTCACCGATACTACCACCACAACAGAGGAAAAGTTCACTTGCATCACTGAACCTGCAGCCACTGTATTTGGTACTGTATGCGAATAGCGGAAGAGATCATTGATTCAACAGCTTGGTGCGTGCGTGGACGCGTCGATCGGGACAACATCTCAAGTTCCCGGCCATGGACGTGCGTACGTGCGTGTGAAGTGTAAACCTACTCCCCTTGGTGGACGCCGGACAGTATTCCAAACGCGACCGAACGATTTGGCTCTCAGTACAGCAGTGGTACTACGAGAGGAGCTCCGTACCACATTCCATTCTTGATCCGGCCCGGGACGATCATTTCCACCGGTTGGTTGGTGCGCCGATAAACAATGTTTGCATCGAGCCAGAAGAAGAAGAAGAAGACTTCCCTTGATTTCGGTGCAGCTGGACGCACACCGATCGGAAGAAAGCGACTGACCGGCTCAGCTCAGCCCGCGGTTCAGGAGCCCCTCGAGATCTTTTCCGGTCTCCCCTGCCCGGAGTTCCGGCGGGCTAGCCACGTGCATGCATGCATGCGGCCGCGAAACGCACGGCCGTCAAAGCTGGAACGTGCAATCATAATTCCAGGAGGACTACTGCTCTGCGTGTGCATGTGCCGAGCCATGACATTGCCTCCAACAGTTTGGTCAGTTTTTCCGTTTATTCTTTGGAGGTGCTTGCTGTAAACGTATGGGTACGCCTCCTTATTTTGTTTTACATAATAGATGGTGCTCAAGTCGTCAACGACTACCCGGCGCACAGCCAAAAATATTGCACGTACCTTTGTCTTTTCAAGCCGGATATTTATATCTAAGTTTATGTCTGCAAGGTGATTGAAAGGGACTGACTGAAGCAAACTGAACGAGTAAATATGTGCTCCTCCTCCTTTTTAGTTTTTCTCCTCGTTTAGCAATCCCATGATAGGCTGCTGCCGTGCATGCACGGTTGTTAAGG
Organism: Triticum dicoccoides; assembly: GCF_002162155.2. NCBI lineage: Eukaryota > Viridiplantae > Streptophyta > Magnoliopsida > Poales > Poaceae > Triticum > Triticum dicoccoides. The sequence goes on along the minus strand of NC_041383.1, from coordinate 731,724,665 downwards.
CCCGGAGTGATGATCACATGATGGCTCTTTTTCTTTTGCACTTCCTAATTATAACTGCCTAGCGTTCTTAAACATCACTTAACTTTTTTCACTAAACACAGTATGATCGAAGTCGCTCACGTACACGTACATACATTCATCCCGATAGACGCACGTATGCACATCCTACCCATATGAGAACCTCCGAGAGATTGAGCTGACACTTCTTCTTCAAATTGACAAAGTCACTCCAGATGCATCGTAGTCGACGGGAATGACTCCTCCCACCGAACGAACATAGTCAGAAAGCCTAAATGCAGAAAAATTCGAGCACCAATGCCAAGTCTAAAACTTGAACCCTGGTTAGTTAGAAATACCACTGTTCACCTAATTAACCATCCAACCACAGGTTGGTTCACTTAACCCCATTTAACTAGAATAAGTGCTATGCAGTATCGTCAACCAAGTGATGACGACGGGAGGTGGACAACTAGCGACGAAAGGGCCATGACTTGTAATGGAGCAAAAGATATTACTATGGAGCAGCGAGAAGAGAACAACCTCTGGCTACTAACGTAGGCGTGTATTTTCACCACCTTGGCTTTCCAATATCGATAGGTCCGAAAAGGTTTGGACGAGCTAGTCAGATTGTCCCATTACATGTGTTTTATGCTAGGAAGTTCCTCAATCATGTGCATGTTACCAAGCGAGAGACTTGTATGCTCGTGCAAGCTTTTCCAGTGAATGCCACAAACAAAGGGACCATAGTACCTAACAATGTGAATCAGTTACTTACCCGAAACTCTAGATTGATTGGTGTTTTAGGGGGTATGTCTTCATGTTTCAAATGATCAAATCCTTTTGCTCCGTAGTAGGAGTACAAACTTAATGATATCCGTGGATTTATCTCTGATATCCATAAATGCGGATGTGTTCAGAATGCTCGCTCTTGGGTGATTATCGTGGTTGGTAGGTGTGCAACCGTTTCCTTAAAAAGATTTTCACCTGTAAATTTCCTTCTTCTTTTCCCTGGTGGCATAGAAAAACACCCTGTACAGTTTGGTAAAAGCCCAGTAGGACGGACTGGAGTGACATCAGATGACTTATTGATTACTACTCGGACTTATACATAAAATCTAACAATTAGACAAAATTGTGGCTGTAGTTTAGTGGTGAGAATTCCACGTTGAGCCCAAGGAGACCTGGGCTCGAATCCCAGCAGCCACACTACATTAATTTTATTTTTTTCATTCTTTAGAGTAAATAGAAAAGAACCTTTTTTTTGCGATTCAAAAAAGGAAAAGAACTACTTCTGTGCAAGAACTTCTGGTGTTTTGTCTGATTTTCCATTTATATATGACACCTGACCAACTGCAAGAGATGTCCAAAACAGGAAGAATCAAAATTTGACGTGTGTGCCACCTTGCAGACAGTACATGACTTGTCACGTCCAGTTCTTCATTTTTTGCGTCTGGTCTGAAGGATCTTTTTCTCTAATCAGGCCAGTGATTCAGCGAACATTGCCGGGTATAGATCAAATAAAAAGAGATATAATTTGCAGGCACAAAATCCCTATACTAGTACATATAATCTGATTTACAGTACCAGTAGTTAGCATATGCTTCCAAACTTCATTTTCTTATAATATTATCCACGGATCTGACAGAAAGCGCCGAAAGAATAAGAAGAGGGACAAAGAATCAGGAGTGCGTGCAACAAAAGTGGGAAGTTGCCATTTTCTTCTGGTTGTGCCAGCGTGGCTGCCAAAAAAAAAGATAGAAATAGAAAAAAAATACTCCCTCTGTCCCATAATATAAGAACTTTTTTGACACTACACTAGTGCAAAAAGCGTTCTTATATTGTGGGACGGAGGGAATATAACTTTGTTGATTGAAGATAGAACGCTACTCCCTCCCTCCCATAATATAAACACTCTTATATTATGGGATGATGGGAATACTTTTGATTATGTTTTTGAACATACATTGCGTTAGATGGTACTCGTTCCATTTTAAAATACAAGACCATTTTTTACACAATGATCTTACATTTTAGGATGGAGGGAATACTTTCTATTCTAATGCGCACCGACGCATACACGGGAACGCAAAGTTCCTGCTTTAGGCCTCCTTTGGTTTAGAGGAATCTTATAGGAATTTCATAAGATAGGATTTCTGTAGAAAAAATTCCTTTAGAGCCCTTTGGTTTGTAGGAATGGAATCCTATTCCTATGGAGGAATTCTTCCTATCCTCCATATTTCATAGGAAAATAAACATTAGCCTAGATTCAATGGAAAAATTCCTATGTTGCGAAGCAAAGAGGCATCTCCTTTTCTATTCCTACTCATAGGATTTGAGACCTCCTTTGGTTCATAGGATAGGGATATTGTAGAAATAGGAACTTCATAGGAAGTGAGATGACATACATCTCAATTCCTATAAAGAAATAGATGTCATTTGATGCATAGGATAGGAATTTTTCCATTGAGTCTAGGTCAATGTTTTTTTTCCTTTGAAATATGAAGGATTGGACCCTGTCCTATATAGGAATAGGAATCCATTCCTACAAACCAAAGGGCTCCATAGGAATTTTTCCTTTGAAAATCCTATCCTATGAAATCCCTACAAGATTCCTACAAACCAAAGGAGGCCTGAGATACATGTCATCTCATTTCCTATGACTTTTCTATTCCTACGATTTTCCTACCCTATGAACCAAAGGAGGCCTTAGTAGTCAGGACAGAGTGTCACTCGTGTAGATGCACTTCTCGCTGTATCGCATTTCGAGCTTAGCCTCCGGACACAATATCTAAACGATTAGTTTTGACACGTAGCAACGTAGGACGAACTGTAGTACGAGTTCGTCCTTGTGTAATGCCAGATTGCCACTAATATATGTTTCATCCGCTAACTCATCAACTTGTTCTATTGCGACGGGGGTGGTCGGATAATCGTAGCAAATTTTATCCTTTCTTGTGAGTATACATCCCGTACCACGGTACTAGTATGCCACATCAGCCAAAATGGACCTGAGATGGCATGCAACAAATAAAATTTTAACAACATGTTAGGAATTCCTGTTATTTTCTGTTACTGAAGTTTTTGTCTGTAGATGAGGCAAAAATATATCCTTTGGCTTGTTAACTAAGAAGAGATTGGGCTTAAACCATGGTACAAATTACTGCTAAATATGGATCAACATTGAGCATAATTGTTTGCATACTTAAATATATTGTGTGTAAATTTGTCTCCTGAAGTCCTCTAAAATGGATTTTACAAACACATCTCAATATAAATTAGTGGTCAAAGTTATATTACAGAGACAATGTTGATATTCAAGATGACCACTATTATATGACACTTTCGACTTGTGACTCCACCTCTAAGGCAAGGCTTATGCTCCAGCGTCAATGTCCAATGTCCTATCGCGTCGGTCCGCTCTACTTGAGGCGCATAGGCTTTCCCTTCCTTCCAACCGAAAGAAAAGAAGCTGTCCATCATGTTAATTTTCCTCCACAGAGTCATGAATTACTCAACTCGTTTCCGAATATGGTTTTGCTTCCCTTGCTCAATTTTTAGTTTGTCAGTCAATTTGTTGTGAGCAAGCCTTGGTGGGTGGAATGGTGTGGTTGAGTAATGCATGGTTAGCTAGAAGGTACAAATTTCATGATGATGCAAGTCGTTAACTAGCTTCTTGTTTGACAGAAAATTCAAAAATGATTTAAGCGTGCGTGTATACCCATATTCTCCTCCACTTTATTACATTTTTATGAGCCTTCACACGACAGAGAGGTTCTCTTATCTGATCTCGCATTAGTTCAGTGTGTGAACGGAGCAAAAGTTAGTGAGGCAAGGAGATTTGGTGCATGTATCTAGGCTTATAATCGAGCCAATGATCTGGAGCTTAATTTGTCCCGTGCTTCGCTAGATGCTCTACGTGTCAAGTACCCACGGCAATTACGCAGTTGAGATCATCGTCATTTGTTTACTTACTAATTAATTAGCATACGCACGTAGTGGGAGCCCTGCGAGTACTTGCAAATGATGACTCCATGCCATACATGCATGCTTGTCGTGGTGTGGCATGCATATGCGAAGCATGTGGCTGACTCTGCAACATAGCCATAAAGTAGTAGTAGTACTGTACAATATTTGAATACGACTTTCACCGCAAAAATAACGATTGATTTGCATATGTCTTGAAGCCAGTTTGATGATACTGTATCACCTTCACTCTCATGATGAGCTGGGTCGCATACATACGTACCGATCGAGCAAACTAGAAACCGCGGCGGTCTAAATCCGAAGAACATGGGTTTGTGGGTGACGCGGGAATCATCAGAAGGATCAGTACGTGTAGTACTTGATAGTCACGGTTAGCACGTACAACCAAGGCAGTTGATACTGTGGCACTTTCATTTTTAGATGACCTGGCTAGCAAGCACATACATAACAATTCGAGCAGCTAGCTAGAAACTTTTTTTTTGAGCATAGCTAGCTAGAAACTTGGGCAATCTAATCCGGTGGGAGAACATGGCTTCGTGACGTGCACAGGGCGGCGCCAATCATCAGGAGCAAGGAGCAGTGCCTGTACTTGACAGTCACGGCTAGCAGAACCAGGCACCGGGAAGGACCGATGCCGACGCTGATGCCGATGCCGATGCGTGCACCAGGCCGGCCGGTCACGCAGGTACATACTGTACACTACCGGTATCTATAGTACCATACAAAAGAGACTACTACTACTAAATTAGTTACTAAGTACTATATATTACTTATGCATTAGCATTCTAAGAGTAAGACGGCCCTCTCACTCTCCAGTGCATTGTGTACGCACATGTAGTACTACTATAGATGCAGTTCTTAAAATTGGAAGATATCTGTTACACATTGAGGCCAGAGCTTGACAGATGCCTGGAGCTACATATGGGGCAATGAGCACTTTTCTTCGGCCAAGGCTTATAATGTTATGATTGGTTACAAGCAAACCCCTCCACACTTCAATTGAATTTGGAACCCCGTTGGCAACAACCACGGTAGTAGTTGCGGACATAAGTTGACATAGATGCATTTCTGGGTTCAAGGATTTTACTGAAATAAGCAATTGGTCTGCCTTGTTGCATGAGGACATAACCAATACCTTGACCTGATGCATCCGTTTAAAAAGTAAATGGTAGGGTCAAATCAGGCAAAGCCCAGATTGCAAAGTTTCTGGATATGATGACAGATATGCAGATTACCACCCCCATCCTTGATGGTGTCTTACAGGTGCCGATGTATACACAGGTCTTTAAGGAGCGCCAATGGCCTTTGGACGATATCAGGAACGGGGGACCTTGAAGGATCGGGAAGAGAAACATCTGAGCCACCGTCAGACTCATCACCGTCGGAGCCAGCGTTGTCAGGCGTAACGCGTGGGAATCTGCCGAACAGTTCGAGCCAAATCCTGAAGAAAGCTCAAAAGCGCTGTTTGATGAGCCTGCGTAGTAATTTTTGCCAGCAGCTCTGTTCCTACTAGAGGGGCGTAGCGCTCCCGTCCACTCAAGGTGTGCCGCGTCCTTTTAGCTAGTTCGACGTGTTTTCATTAGTCCTTCAAGCAAGTGAGCCAGTCGCGGTAGGTCTTTTTAGACCAATGTTGCTGCTTGCTTGACTTTGCTTTTTTGAATCTACTTCTTTGCTGGTTTCGCGTCTATACTGGCGAGAGTCTTATAAAGCCTGAGCGCGTTGCATGACTTAATGCCATCTCTTTATCATACATCTTCTGTAGAACCAATAAATATAAGGGATATGTGTCACATCTTGTTCGTGCTCTGCACCACGTTTTTCCTGTATACCGACAGCTAGCATCCCATCAGTAACCTACGGGCGAGATTTCTTGAGGGGGGCTGGCCATGGTTTTTTAACCCACCCTTTCATTCACTTAAGACCGAAAGCAGAAAAGGTTTGCAAGGCTGATCAGCAAGGGAATTGGCAGGAACCAACCTTAGTTGCCCCTCGGTAGAGTGAGTCTACTTAGCGAACTGGCAGGACGTGGAGATCAATTGATCAATATGCATATCAAGAGTTGATGGTTGACTGCCGCCTCAAAAGAAAATGAGTTCGATCAGCAACACCGGTCTCCGCATACCTACTCCCTCCCATCCCAGGAATAATTGAAGAAAGTTATCTCCAGTCACTAACATTAGCATAAAAAAAGTAAAAAATGCGCCTTCTGAAGAGCCCTTCATTCTGCGACTCAGATAGGCTAGGATTCGTGTCGGAAGACTGTGCTCCAAAGAGTGCACTTCGACCAAATCTTATATAACTTGAGAGTGTCTCTCTAACCGTGCCGACTCTTGTCTTCGTTCGTGCACTACATATCCCCAATGGCCTCGGTGCGCTGTTCGGCCTCGTCCTGAGAAATCTCATCTCCAGGTAACTCCATCTTTTTTAGCTCTGCTCACTCACTTTTGAAAGGAAAGGAGACTGATCTTGACGTCGGCGTTGGTTTTTCCAACGAAAAGAATAAGTTTTGCCTCGTCCCCCCATCAGAATTAACATATGGATCTACCCGATCGATAAAGAAAAGAACCGCAGCGCTGTCGCCCACCCCGCTTTGGGCACGGGGAGGCGAGATTTTACTTACCTATAAATAGTTCAGAGATTGGAGTTAAGGATGGGAGCGGCAATGCCGGACGCGGGCTTCCGCAGAGGAAAGCCCGACAGGCTGGCATAAAGGGCAAAAGGGAAAGAGTTACACCCGGTCTAAAACCAGGTGGTGTTACTTTCCTGCTTCCACCTGAACCCGTTGTTGCACCTTAGCCCGGTATAGTAGAAGGCGATCCATGCTATTCATGAGTTGATAAGCTCCATTCCATCGATAGGGATCAACCCAGCTGCATAGCTTTAAGATCCTAAGCTACACCACAGCTAAATCAACCGTATATCGAAACGACTTTTGGCATCACCGGAGGGATCGGAACCTTCTTCTGTTTGAATATGATGGATGTTACACCCACTTCCCGATACAAGCAAAAGCTTTCCAGCTAAGCTAGGAGTCAGAATGAACTCATGAACCTATCCTTCTTCTTGGATCTATTCCCTTTAGTAGGTGCACACATCTCATATGGTAAATATACCTTTGTGCCCTATAAGGTAAGATTGATTGACGGAGTCAAGAGATGGAGATCTTGATTTAGCAGCGGGTGCCTGTCCTTTCCATCCCTGCGGTATGTGGGAAAAAATGTGATAGCCGATGGTAGTAGGATTTCCACAGGTTGAGCACCTTATCTTTTGACTTTTCTAAGGATAGCCGAGTAGATATACTAGAATGACCCTCAACCACCGTAACGAAGGAATGAATCTATTAAGTGGGAAAGAGCCCTCGTGGCAGCTATATCCCCGAGAATTCCAAGTGTTCTAATTCATCTCGTTACACTTTGTTTGATTAAGGGAATTAGAGAATAGAGAGCAATGGGATAGGAAAAGCTCACTCTTTGCTTATAAATTTAGCCAAGATCCAAACATCTCAATCTCTTCATACGTTCTTCCTGTTGGACTCTTCTTTTCACCCAACAAATGCAAGTTCATGGGCTAGATTCTTTGGCTGAACATCCACAGATGATCGATTCCCTCGCTCTCCTCGCGGTGTTCCTTGCTCGTGGAGCGGCTAAATGCTTCGCCTGGCTAACCAGATAGATTACTTCTATCAGCTAGCTTGCCCTAAGAAAAACGAACAGTTCCATAGAAGCACCTAACCTATGCCGATTTTGGCGGACCGTGATCCATCTCAAATTGGTCTAATTGTCATGATCTACCTGGTTGACTGAATCAACTTGCATTCAGGGAAAGTCTGGAAAGGCCGGTTGCCTTGCAGCTTCACCTTATCCCCAGGAGGTGGTTTTACTCGATATGATCTTACACTTGCGCCTTCCTTTATAACCATGCACTCCCACTACTTCTTTAGGACATGGCTGACTTGCTTACCACAAGTCCACTACAGGAATCAGCTACTTTGCCGTTTGTCGGGGTGGACGGCAAATGCAGGAACGACGGACGACAAAGGCCTTTGCCGTCTGCCGCGGACGGCAAAGACCTTTGTCGTCTGCCGTGGACGGCAAAAGGCTCCGGTAAAGTAAGGATCGGCAAAGAGCTACTTTGCCGTGTGATTCCGGAGGCTGACGGCAAAGGGTCCTTTGCCATAAGCAGCGGATGTCAAAGAAAGCTGACGGCAATAAATACGATATTAGTCCGTTAGATGGCTAACGGTAGCCTTTGCCGTCAGCTGCTGCCGGCAAAATTAATCTGGCCTTTGCCGTCTGCCAGGTGACATGGGGGAGGAGGATATGTCATTTGTTCTCACCCATGAACGAAGGGGGAGAGCTCGTCAAACGCACGACGAGGTCGTCGAACACCAAACCTCGCAACGATGAAACAATTGCACAATTAAATCTACCCGATCAACACAATTATATATGATGTTTTTCATAACAAAATCGAAAAATATATGACCTAACTCAAAATTCACAAATATATGACCCCGTCGGCGTGTCGGGGTCGGGTGTCAGGGTCAGGGGGTCAAGGGGTCGGGGTGTTTCTTTCTATCCTTCTTCTTCTTCCTTTCTTCTTCTTCTTCTTTCATCTTTTTTCTACTTCTTTTACTTCTTTTCGTTTCTTCTTTTCTTCTTCTTCTTCTACTTCTTCTACTTCTTTTCTTCTTCTTCTTTTTTCATCTTTTTTCTACTTCTTTTCTTTTCTTCCTTTCTTCTTCTTCTACTTCTTTTCTTCTTCTTCTTCTTTCATCCTTTTTCTACTTCTTTTCTTTTCTTATTTTCTTCTTCTTCTACTTCTTCTACTTCTTTTCTTCTTCTTCTTCTTCTTTTATTCTACATATTCTTTTTTCTTCTACTTCTTTTCTTCTTCTTCTTTTTTCATCTAAAACCCATGCGACACTAACAATTAAATCTAAAACCCATGCGACACTAAATCTAACACTAACAATTAAACAACAAAAAATC